>NW_014333664.1:1180808-1246970 GCF_000341935.2 Cephus cinctus | reverse complement strand
GGGGGGGGGGGGTAGATGAGGACGTTGAGTTTTATGGGGAGGGACTTTGGTATTCGATATAAAACCGGTTTCGAGCCAATTACGAGTCTCCCTGAGAATTTATGGCCGTTAAAGGTAAATAGGGGTCGCGCTAAGAATTGACATTTTTAGTATGACTTCTGGGAATGCCGGTGTATATGTATGTATGTGTATCCGTTGGTGCAGTTGGATTAGTCGAATATTTTTTTTCTCGCTACGGAAATTCACGGCCCGGACGATAGCACACGATCATTGTGGGTTTTGCGGTTTGTCTAAAATCCACTTGGATGCTTTTAAATGTCGAAATTCGTATTTCGGTGAAAAACCGTGGGAATTTCATTAGCTTAACGCCGCTGCTGCAAAGGTCGTGTTTTCATTGCATTAACGTTGCGCGAATGAGGGAATGAGGGATGCAACCGTAAACCAAATATATATATATATATATATATATATATATATATATAGAAACGCAGTAGAAATGCATAGATCCTGCAGGCGTCCGTGCGAGAAGCGCCATAGATTCTACTGAAATCCTTCTCTACTGGTGGCTAGTAGCTGGCAGCTAGTAGGTTAGGTGGCTATATGCACAGACGAAATACCTGACCGAAACTCTCGTGAATTTTCGTCCTGGAATAAATCTTGTATTGTCTCATATCCTTATCTGTCTTTTCCCATTGAGTTACGACTATGGGAACGTAGGTTTGCGTTCCGCCCCAACACTTTTCACCCTTATTTATGAACGTGCCACAAGAGTAAACAGACAGACCCCTCTTGTTTCAAGGATCCAGTAGACAACACCGTAAGACGCCTGTCAATATTTTTTCAATTTCTTATTTTTTTTTGTATTAACCTTGATTTTTAAAATTGATCAATGAGCAAGTTTTTACTCGACGCTGTTATGATTATCACTGGAAGCGACAGGCGGTGATTTCTATTGCTGTTATACGTCAGTGGACCAGAGTGGATTCTGTCACGTCGTCTGACTAACATAAGATTTCTCTACTTTCAATATTTTCATGGAGTCCTTAATATTCGCTATTAAGTTTCTACCGCGTGCAAATAATTGCCTCATGATATTATAGGGCTTTTCATAACGGGTGTCTCAAAGTAGGTACTCTGTGACATTGCCAGGTATATCTGACTGCTTCAAAGTTCCAGCATTCAGCCAGAGAGAAAGAGAGAGTTACGAGTAATTTTATAAGGCTTGGTTTAAGTAGTGGTAATTGGTGAGTCATTAGCGAATCGCTAATTAAGGTATCGTAATACAGCGATAAGGAGTAATCTGAGTTTGATTTTACTGTATTTTCATGGGACTGATAATTTTTTTTATAAAAATGGAAAAATTAAAATTTGTTTAATTTTTTTTTCGTTTCAGCTTCAAGATATGAGTTGACGTTCATTTTGTAAATCAAAACCTGCGAAGTGACATATCGCACGAGGAAAATTTTTAAATAGTCAATTGAAAAATTAAATTAATTCTTTTAATCTTTCTCGTAACGTAAAGGGCCATATCATTCTGTTACGTGTACTAGCATCAGTGTCATATGAAACGAGCTTTAGATCCTTGAACTGTTAAATACGCTAACTATATTTCCATGACATCGATTCGGTAAGGACTGTGATAAAGTGCCATAATTACGTGCTCCCATTTGGATTCTCATCAAGTGCACACTGCCCAATAACTTATCGATGACAAATGATTATTACCAATCGGCTAATCGATTAATGTGATAATTGACATATCTATATTAAATACATGACCTTTTGATAAGGGGGAAAAAAAAAGAAGAAAAATTCACCAAATTTTCTTTAAAATGTTACACAGTAATATCCCGAATTTTTCGAATTTTATGAACAATCAATAAAAACGAGAGGATATCGAATCCACGAAAATAATATCAATCACCTCGATCGGATTTAATCAGTGATCGATCCGGTGATAAAATTGCATAATCAAAGTCGAAGCACAAGAACGCGCGTGTCTTTTCAATGGTATTAAAACTTGAAGAATTTTCGAACGGAAAATAATAGAACGGAAATATAATTTTAAAAAATTTATCAATAAAATATAAAAAGAAGTCTCAGCAAGGCTTGGCCTGTACAAAGGGATGAAGATGTTACGGAGATAACGTAAAGTTATCTTTAATCGTAAGAGATCAACAGAACAAGATTGTTCTGTCTTTCAAAGTGACCAGGTCCAAGACTAAACTGCCATGGGGATTCCCAGAAGAAGATCGTTGTGGTTAAAATTGGCCGTATTAGCGGGCGCAGCGTGGCTGACAGTGTGCGTCCTGCTTTACACCGAAGACAGAACAGTAGCAGTCCAGAGTCTGGGACCATCGGGCGTCGCGGCGCCACAAGTGGCAAACGGTTTCGTACTACAGGCACTGGCACTCCGAAGAGAGACCCCCGGAAACGGACAGAGCAAGTCCAAACTGAACCAAGCTGGTCCCGAGCAAGGTACGAGTATACATCATAATATATAATTATTCGGCCAATTACAAAAAAGAAAGAAAAAAAAAAAATTAAATATTACAGTTCCCCCCCCTCCCTTATCCTTCTGATCAACTTACTAAAATTCCACTCATAAAATATATTAACATTTTTTTTTCCCCCTAAAACCAGCTCAATTCCTTTGACGAATGATCCTAATAACTGTAATCCACTTCCTGAATTGTAAATACATTATTTGATTATCCCCCACAGAGTCATCACCTGTTTACCCCAGGGGTAGTTTAACCCCACTGTATAACCTACCATTATTCCACCTGTCCATTCCCATTGCTATGCTTCAGAATGTGTGCATCATAAGTACGCACGTGTGCGATAAAATCCGTTGACCAACAACAAGCTCAGCTTCTGCAGTAAAGCTCAAGAAATGGGGGCAGGAGCGAAATGTTGCAAGCTCAAGCTATCGCATAGTCTATGCAAACGTGGCGGACATGCCACTGTGTACAGTAAAAGTATAATAAAAATATGAGACTGTTTCTCTTTTTGTTATCCAGGTGGCGGCGTACTCGCAGCACCACGTGATCAGGACACCTTAGCTCCTGGTGAAAACGGACGACCAGTTGTTCTGCCTACGAATCTTACGGCCGAGACAAAGAAGCTCGTCGACGACGGTTGGCTCAATAATGCATTCAATCAGTATGCGAGCGATTTGATATCCGTACATAGGACACTGCCAGATCCTCGAGATCAATGGTAAGTAGTAATGACGTATTGTGGACCAGTAAATCCATAGGAGGACCGTGGAGGTCTGCAACTTTACTATGAATAATGTCATTTTATTGTTTAATGCACTTCGATGCTTTGATTCTCATGTAGCATAATACGTATAACGTAAGTGCGTATGGACGTTTCGTTTATGTCGCATTCAGGATTATGGATTCGGTCGTATAATCCAGAGAAGTCATAAAGGTGGACGGCCATGTTCTTTTATTGCTAACGGGCAAGAAATCACGTCGCTTCGTCTTTAATAAAATGTATTGAGCCGCAGCATGGACGACAGTCATGAATTTCTTGCCCTCTGTTCTCCAATGCATTTCTCTTCATCTTATGTCATTGTTTCCAGTTGCTGTTTACTTTTTTTCCCTTCGCCAGGATTCTTGTTCCTGATTTTCGTCCCTTGCTCTTCGCACCCCTGCTACAGAGGATTCTTGTAAGATGAGATTGGTGTCGATACATACGTAGCTTTTCTTACCCTACCTGTCACGCGTGTTACGACAGAATTCTCATGCGAGCTTTAAATCGTTTCCTAGACTTATCCCTGTTTCTCGAGTGTTTCACCTGGAAGAGAATTTATATCGAAATACCTTATCAACCCTCTTTACTTAGCAAGGAGTCACTGGGAAACGGTGCAATTTTTCACGCTATATTAAACAATACTTTTCTGGATAGATACGTTACGATTTGCTGATTAGAATTTTTGTTCTCTTACAACCATACAAGATTCCACTTTCGGTATTGTTTTTTTCCTACTTGGAAGATTTTGCTTGAGCTCAAGCCAAGGTATCCATTGCTATAGATATCAGTAAATATTCGCAGCCCTCTTGGCATCCCTGGTGGCGGCGAAAATAAACCTTAATGAAATTGTCGGTATAATCTTCCAGGAGCCTATTTGGTATGAGGAAGCCCTGTAGTATTCCAGAGTTTATACACGTGGGATACAAGGCTGGCTGGCTGGCTGGCTGGCTGGTTCGCTCTTGTGGCAACGAAATATGTTTTGCAGAGAGTCCCGTAAATTCGCGTAAAACTTTCCCCGTGGAGCGTGGCCCGCAATAGTGAGGTCGCAGGAGTGGGAGGACTCGAACCGCAGGGCCAAATTAGCCCCATGAATATTAATTACAATTTACATGATATTAGCCGACATTATCAGGACAGGTGGACAAAGTTAGAGAGCATCATATATATATATATACATATCATGTGGATCTGTTCATTCGCATCCTCCATATAATTATTCTCAGTGTGTTGTCGACTGGCAGGTCAACGACCGACCATCTCCACTTGACCAGTCAATTCTGAATAACTTCAACAAACACAATGTTTCTCAGTGCCATAAGTAGGCAAATATAAGGGTAGATTCTTTGAAAAAATTATACCTGTATTCATTGATTGTCCATAATCATATATATACGTATATACCATGTCTGAACATATAACTATAATTGTCACTTAACCCCTATTCTTGATAAATTTACCTATAACACTTGCAATTGCTACATACTAATTTGCCTATCGTCCTTTGAGAATATCTACCTCTTATGATACTCTTCGTGTATTATTGTACATTTTTATTTGAAAAATTGCGTCATGAGGAGGAGAGGTGGTGGCAAACTTGAAAATTTGGATACCAACCAACAGCAGATTAAAATAAGAAACATATTGGACACAACTTTTCTGTTGGCGCTATCAGCAACGTCAGTCAGTTACGAGTCAGCGCAATTTAACCCTAGGGGGTTGCAACCCCTTTTTCCTGTAGAATTTAAATATGCAAATGAACAGGACGCTTAGCTTAATAAGGTACGTTCACGTGTGAGCTATAGGCTTGTGCTTTCACCCCCCCCCCCAATCTCCCCATCAGTTTATGCTCAATTACAATGTTATCGTGTCTCACTTGTTTAGTTTACACAATGGAATGTTTGCTCTGGAATAGCATAAGCTCTAAACGTTATATTACCGATGGAGTTCAACTGGGTGAACTAAATAAATACATTATTACATTTGAATCCAAGCAAACGTAATATTGAAGTTTATCACGTGCGATGTAACAATATACTTATTATATATAGTAATTCCTTTCAATTCAATTTTTTTTTAATTTTTAGACATTATCGTCATAAATGTTGCATGACTGGTCTGATAATTATTTTCTTGGTTTTTGAAGATCTCACGCGTCTATGGGTCCTATATCGTACACAGTAGATTACGTTTCGTTCCGACAGACACTTTGCCAAGAACTTATGAGTCCGGATGCCTATATTTTCCAATTACTGGTTAGCAAGGATTTATTTAACCACGCGCGAATGAATTGGGTTAGGTAGGTGGTAGGTAACGGTACACACCGGTAGGTATGGGAGGCTGAGATAGATGAGGCAGACGAAACGTAGAGGAGCCCAGACTGCTGGTAGCTGCCAGGAATTTATAAATTGAACCATCCAAGTAGGTACAGGCATTCACGAATTTTCTGCTCAAGTATCTTCATACAGGCATATACGTAAGTAATTTTTCACGCGATATAATTGGGCTTTGCGATGGGAAAATTAAAAAAAAAAAAATTTCTTTCGTAAGATTCTCGTAGGGGTCGGGCAAGTTGATTTTGAGTTTTTTTGTTCTATTTTCCAAAATGGATCCTTTGACGGTTCTTCTTCGTTGATGCTACTTGGCAGTAGCACTTTTTCTCTCTTTTACTGGTTGTCTGAACGTGACGTGTTGCTTCACCTTATTTACTGTGCTTTTACCGGTATTCATGTGAACAGTTTACTTAAGAGTCTATTCTTGGAGAATAAACTGCCAAGACATCCGGTCAAATTAGGGCGGAACGTCCTGCGAGGATTCTGGAACAAACACTCTGCCTTCTTAAGGTTTCTTGTTTGGGATCGCTCGAGGATTAGGCGGGTAGTTGATAACGAGGATGTTGATAAGAAAATTTAAAGCGCTTTTTACTCTGTACAAATAAAGGGAATAAAATTCATACATTCATTGTATATTCCTTAGAGATATATTTTTCTCGACATTTTCCGGTACCACGTGATACGCTCGTTCAATTATACGGTCGTGGTACTCGTATCCGTATTTCATTTATATCCGGTTTACATTCAAGTTATACGACGCTTATACGCTAATTCAAATTTCACGAGACTCCTCGACGTCAACGTGGATAGCTTAATTGACCATTCGCATAACGGCTGACAAGAAATTGTAGAGCATCACTCGACAAGAAGTCATCTTTTAGAGGATCTGGGGTTAATACGTATATATAATCATAGTAAGGTACAGGCACTATAGATATTCGAGATAAATGGTTCGTCCAGGATGTTTTTGCTAGGCAGTACTATAGTGACCCAGGGGTAGTTTATTCGGCCGATTATTAAGGACTTACTATCTATCCGAGTATTTGAAGCAAGCCAGTACGTAGTAGTGGACCTTCGCGTAAAGTGCCGTCTGGCACTTTCCGCACTGCAACCCCTAGCAGTTGCACTTACCACGTTAACAGGTGTATGCTCCTCGGTACCGAAGTTTACCTTAAGCCATTGCCCGTGGCAATTTTCAAAGTAATTTCGAATATGGAAATTTTGGAAATGACCAAGCAAATTTTTTTAAAATATACTATACCACCCCCCTAGAATTTGAGAATCATAAAATTTGAATGAAAAAAAAATTTACAACCCTTAAGGAATTTATTAAGTTTGACCTTAAAATATTCACCCACCCGTTTTTTTTCTTCTAATTTATTTTACTTCGTAATGGCTGCGCGTCAATCGCATCCAATCGTGGAAGTGGTAGGTCTTAACACTCAGCCCCTATACTCTCGAGATAAATCAAAGTGAACTTGACTCTAAGTAGAGAGAATGGTGGATGGTCTTAAACAATTCTCAAGGGGCTAATGTGCCATCTGGCTTCAATCGTGTCTCGTGTTCCTTCCAATATGGCGACCGGTTGTCCTCGTAACGAAGCTGCCTTAATACCCATTACGTCGCAAGTAAAGAGCGTCGTAGACCAGCCAAGTGAAACTCCATCTTCTTACTAGAAAGCGACTCCATTTGCTATGGCGGATCCTTCCTGAGTGGGAATTACAAAAATTCTTCCCAGTGCAAACTTCCCGGTCTCCGTATGTTTCCACGCACTTAATCGTTTCTCTGCTGGTCGTTTGCGCGTTTGTAAATACGAGCTCTGTGTGTTTAGAAAATGTAGAAAGCGATAATATTTTTTTTTTATACCAATTTAAATCTTCACTGCCACTCGTTCACGAGAGAATACCTCTTACTTTGCGTCCGTAACAAAATGCTGCCGTAATTCCATATAAACTGCAACGGGGACATTCGTCTCTGGGGATTGACTGGGACGTAAAGTGGCGCGCAATTTGAATTCGATAAAGCTCTCTTTCAGTGGCTCATAGATGGATCCCCCTTTACAAAGTCTTTGAAACACAAGGCAATATTATTATATCTATACATCATTCTTCGAAGGCATTCCCGAAGGAGTCTCAAACCTGTTGCAAAATTGCGTCTGTAATTTCGTACAGCATCCCCCTGTAGGTTTCCTGCATCCAACCAGAATTCATCGCTCGTTGCGTTGAAGATTGAAATACCTAATTAGCAGCGTCGCGTGAGAGTAACGTTCAGGTTCAAAGTGAGAATGTTTAATTAAGACGCAAGGACGATAGAGCCTCTTAACGAGACAATAGAAACCCCTGAAAAAACATCCTTAAAAAACCATAAGTATCAGTCTGCACAGACATTTTAATAAGAGCCAAAAAAAAAAATCTTTGAGAAAATCCCATACATTTTTTTACCCATAAAAATTTCCACCCCTTCCTCCTCCACCGCAGCAAATACCACCGGTCCGCGAGGGTCGGCCGCTAATTTCCGGCTGTTTATATATTAGCTTTCTTCAACCCCCTGGTTTCCTCCCCTTAACTGTTAGGTGCCATAAATATTCCATGGGCCCTATTAAACCGTCATAATGGCTAATGCCAACGTAAGGGATGCTTGTTACCCTTATTTATCCCTTCGCTACTGTACGTTACGTGCATAATTTAAGGACTCCCCGCTTACGTGGTTTGCGCGACCATAGGGTATAATAGTCATAGGGGAGGGGAGTGAAATCCACCCTCCTGACGTAAGCACGCTGTAAGATACGTGCATTTTTGCACAGACTGTACAATTGGTCTCTCACCCCCGTATAGACTGAATCCACCAGAAGACTTCATTACAGAACTGCAATAGAACTTTCGATCATTCGACTCTGGTAGTTTTTGGTTCTTTTTTTTTTTTTGAGTTTTTTAGTTCGCGAGATTGTTTAATCAGTTTGGTTCACGAGCCGCCAGATGGCTCAGCACTCGTGGCGAACTTTTCTCTGCCTCGACTTTATATTTTTTATTTTTTATTTTTTTTTTTTTTATTATTCCGAGTTACTTCGATTTATAATGGTACAGAGTTACTGCCGAAGTCGACTGTAGTATTGCTTTTGTTTTTCTGATATTTTATTTGTCTTTATTTTTTTTTTAAATCTTGTTTATTTCCGTTCTTTACGCCCCTCCTGGTTTCTTCGGCTTTTCTCTCTTTCTGGTTCTCTTTTTTTTATTTCTCGGCCTGAGAGAAACTACCTGGCATCTCTTCTGGTACTCGTTTGGGTTGTCACGCATCCTGGTTACACGAGGCAAGAGTAGAGTGTTGTTGTCCTTCTTGATGATGCTCCATCCGTCCTAGAAAAAGGGGATTGGTCGCGGCACTTGTGGATACACCATAATGGTGTAGAAGCCCAAAGAGGTACAAGTGTCTTGTACAATCAGACGAATATACATATGTAGTAATAAAAATAAGAACGAAATAGTTTGCGTTTGTTTAAATTTGTATTTTTATTTTATTTTTTTATTTTTCTCATCTTCTCTTGGCAATGTAGAAACTCGTTTGAGATACAGTGTCTCGGCAATGGATGCTGTATTGGTTTCTCGTATAGCATCTAAACCTAACCTGACTTAACCTCATGGCCACTATGTGGAAACTGTAACGGCTGATAGGTAAGGACAGAGGAGATAAAAAGTTTTCTCTCATGTACTTCCTGCATCATTCTTCGTGATCTGGATTACACTTCTTCTTTGTCCAACTACCATATATCCAGAATATGGACTCTACAAGTTTTTCCAAATATAGCGACGGCATAAATTCCTCGGCCTGCTCTTTAATAAGGCCATCTCCCTTAGCGAGGATTAAATTGAATATTGCGCGATTATCTCAAGCGATTGACGCCAGAGATCAGTATTTTACTAAAATATTTTTTTTTAATTTATCATAAAATAAAATAATCTGAAATTGAATACGTAAGTATTCAATTCCAAAGATAACAACTTTCAGTAATGTATTTTTTTTTTCCCGAAGGTTTTGACATTTTTTTATTTCGTGCGACATGAGAAAATACGCCAGAAAAATATTAATTATGAAATATTTCATATAATATATTCATTGAACGAGTGTACGAATTTTTTCAAAAATTTATTTAACTTTCCAGAGGATAACATTTTCATAGTCAACCTCACGCGACACTCTCGATCCAGGTTACCTGTTTGTTTTAGCGGCTTTCGACGAAAACGTCTTTGAACAAGTTTCGCTCTAATTACGTAGTGTATGTGTTCTCGTAAAACATAAAGAGCCATCCTGACAAGACCCTAAAAAGGGTAAAAAGGGTGTTTCGGAAGGTCGCACAGTTGCAAAGAGTAGAAGAGTGGACCCTTATTTCTCCCCTTTCAGTTTCTCCGACACTTCCACCTCCTCCATACTCTGGATCCGTCTGGTCAGGTTACTTACCTTTTCCACTGCCTATTCTTCTTCTTCCACTTCTGCCTAATATCGTACCCTGTATCCCATACCACGTCGAGTGTTCTCTCTTCAGGTACGACAGGGGTGCCGAGTACAATCGTAGATAAAAATTTGTCCGTTAGTTGGCGCGAAAACTTTATTACAGTGAATAAATGCTATTCACGCTGATAACAAATGTACCTTCCAAGCAAGTTTCCTGTACGTACTATAGTCGGTACGGCATAACTTTGTTATAATTTATCATTGTAGTCTGGAATATCCTCGTGGGATTTCCAAATCCTGAACTTTCGACGTGCTCTCACCGATCTATCAGCTCCCAGCGACTTCGATATTTCTATTCCACTTTCCTTCCAATTAAACATATTCCATCCTTATTCCTTATCGTCTTCCTCGATAATCACTCAAATAATATTTAAACACCGAGTGGATCAGTCTGCGCAACTTTCTACGCTGAATCATTATTTTTCCTAACAACTGTACCTCTTGCCTCTTAGGTGACTTCAGACTTTGCTACTACTTTGTGTTACTAACCTCCCTCCCTCCCTCCTCCCACCCTACCTTCACGAGTATGTAAGTGAAGATCTACTTGTCTCCAAGGCACTTAGCTACGTCCTCATTAGACACCGGGTCAATGAGGCGCAACCTCCACTCAACGTAGGAAGCCTCGACAAAGGCTGGCGACGGCAGTACCTTCCCTACTAGCTAAGCAACGTGCAAGACCCTGACAAGGAGAATGACGTAGGAGCGTCTGTAGTGTCTCGTTCGCACGTAATTTTCGTCAGCAAAAAGTCAAGACGTAAAAAATATATGCAGAAAAATTATTTTTCATGGATGGTAAAAATATTTAAAAATAATTTAAAACTTGATAACAAAAAAAAATTTATCAAACGCAATCGTTATAGCTACACAGGTCACAACGTCGTTTTCGTCCTAGTAGATTAATTGGCCAAGAAGCCAGTCTACCGAAACAGTGAAGTAGGTTGGTCACGATGGTGGTCGGACAGGATAAGCAAGGAAGAGGGGGCAGACCAAGTGGGTTATTTTCAGGAAGTGGAAGCTCAGGATAATGAGCGTCCATTTGGTGAGATCTTTACTTTGATTGTTTTCCGATGAAAATGGTCGTGCACCCCTTCACCCCCTCTTTAACGCTTGGGCTCGGTGTCGTTTCCACACGGAATCATAGGTGGCACCACCGGTCTCACGTATCTCCCTCCCCGCCGCCGCCCCTCTCACCGTGTAGAATAACTGCGCTGAATCGTGGATTCGTTTGTCCTTTTACGACCGGTTGTAAAGCGGATTCCTGCGAGGCACCGTAATGCCGTCATGCCGCTGTTGTTGCTGGCGGCGGCGGCAGCGGCGGTGGAGATCCTAATTGAACGAGGTTTTCTCTGATGGGAAAAACGAAACAAAAAATAAAAGCGATCCTCTTCCGAGGGGAATCTGATGGCGCGGAAAATTTTAAATGAGTCTGTCAAGGTTACGTCATTTCCGTTTCCAGCTTTTAACGTGGACGTTACCATGCACCATATACTTGGCGTCATTGTTTTATACATGAAAGTTCACGAGATAGATTATTCTTTGTGTCTGACTAGTGAGGTGTTGTATCACTTACGATGTTGTGTCTTTTCATCTAGATCTTTTTTTTTTCTCTTTGTAAACGAGATTTGCCATGTATCAGGTTTTTGTTAGTGGTCTTATTACACTGTTTACATGCTCGGTGCGTCGCGACGCTTGGTTCCTGTAGTACGTGAGCTGTAGGCTTTGAGACGGATGACGAAGAAGGAAAGGGAATAAGGGGAAAATGGGGAAAAGGCAGGAAAAAGACAGGGCGAATGTGATTTTCTCGGAGACCAGTAAAGTCAAAGCAGTAAAGTAAAAATGCTTTGACAAAATAACTAAGCGTTCTACATGGTACTTACGGATAAGGATGTCACTTGTTACCTATTGTATTACGAAAATACGTAAAAGACAGAAAAAAAAAAAACTTTATCAGAATATATTATTAATCTCGACAGTTATGGGTGACGCTTGGAGGTAATTCTAGTGGAATAGGCTCAATTGTAATTTTTAATGATATTTGCAGTATTAAAAAATTTTTTATCTCTCCCTTCCCTCTTATACTTCATTTTATTTTCTCGTTACTGCACCCACAGCAGTGAATGATGTTTTATTTAAAATTCCTAATGCGAGAAGCTTGTATAAAATTATAATTTAACAGACGCGCGGAGTCCCTTCTGATGTAATATATGTATTTTATTAATGAGCCTTTTTGGCACATACTGGCAAACCACGTCGTTGTCGTACGCACGGTTTGGGCTAACAATTTCCCATAGGAAGAAGGGTTCATCCTGGTAAAATAAGGGTCGCGCGATGCTCGCTTAATTTATGACGTCAACCACAGGCTGCGCAACTCGACGCGAGTCCGCAGCTTGTTAACGTTTATTTAAAGTTGGCACATATGTATCTACATATATGTGTATGTGTATATATATATATATATATGCATATATTCGTTTTGCTATAGTCTTGACTTGCGCTTTAGCATTAGTTTAAAACTTTTTTAGTTGCTTTCGTCTACATTCCTACTTGGTCCTTCTAGTTCTTTTTCATAACGTATCATCCCTCGATGTGACTCCGGGACGTCGAGATCAAAAGATTACGATATCAGTATCATCGGAAGCCAGTATAGCCGGAAGGTCTTTCCTCCTAAGAGACTTCGAGTTGTTCGATGACGTAATAAGAAGACCACGGGATGTGGTTACCGAGACGAAAGTAATATTTTTCAAGAAATTCTCAAAGTACCTTTTTACGAATATTAAATTTTTTTGACAAGAAATGAAATTCTTCTATGGCGAAAATATTTTTTTAATAATAAAATCAACGTCTCAATCATCGAACAAAGTTCGTGTGCAAGAGAGATGGAAATACGGTTTCTTATGGACGTCCAAAGGTGGGACCGCCTCGTCAGGTGTCCAGCTACCTGGACGTTGACCTTTCCATTGCTAAGTATTTAACGAGATCCTGTAAAAGTGCTACACTTTTATTAGATCGGCAAAAAGGTATAGTAACTGCTGTATTACCGGATAAAGATCAATAAACAAAAAAATGGTCATCTATATTTTTCTCCATATAATTTGATATCAGTCAGGTGATTTTTTGTCATTTTCACAAAAATGCCATACGATTTCTTCAATCTGCAGGTTATACTGTTTGTACGGAGAGAAATGACGACAATTCGTGAAAACTTTAGCTCGGACTGTATCGTGACGTCTTCGTTACGACGGTTATCGCAAGTTGACACGTTATCAGTGCGAGTCATCATTAAGTTTAATTAGTATCCGGAGTGATCCTGGGAATATAGGAAGCCTCGGGGACTTACGGATTTATTCTGTCTGACAAGTAGTAAAGGACATCAGAAGTGATTTTGATCGGAAATACTTTCGACATTGAGTTTGTCTGATTCGTAAATCGTCCCTACTACTTTTCGCACGGTTCTATTATCAGTTTAACGTTTTAATGTGTCTATTAATTATTTAAGCACACCCTGTATATATTCAAAGCACTTCCCTATACCACAATCCGGTCCTTTTATAAATTATGTTAACTGCTTTTTGGGATATGATTAATGTCACGGCGGCCATGCGGCAGCTAGCCACATACCCAGTGTGCTGCAGGTGCCTGTACCCACCGTCATTATAATATATACCTTAATTAAATACCCCCGTAACGCTCGGGGGCAATGTAGAACGTCATCGGGGACAGCCTGTAATGTTAACGATCCGTAAAATAATTCACCTTCCGAACGTCGTTGACAAATATAGTCAGTCGAGTGGATAGCGTCACTTAAATTAACATTAATTTAAGTTAGTGTCTTGATTTAACGATCCCCTTAATAATAAAACAACCCCTTAATGCGATGATAAATTCACATCGTTAATTTATTTAACATTTCTTCTCTCTTTACTTTCTCCAACGTCCAAATTCTTCCTTTCACTTCTTGCTCTATTTTTATTCCAATTTGCCATTCCTTATTACTTGGACTTCCTGTAATTATTTATTTCACTTCTTCAAGGTCACGCCGGTGATCTTTCCCTTGGTCAGATAAACTTTTAATCTTCCCAAAATTACTCGAAAAACAGACTGAATGCCAAGCATGAGCCGACAATCCGCTTCTACGAGTCGCGTAGAAAGACAAGCACGAGTTACACACGATAAATGAAGCAAGTGAATAAGTAGATAAGACGAGCAAGTAACCAGACAAAAAGTGAGTACAGAAAATATGTATCCCTGTGAAAAAAATTGGGTTACCGTATGCCGGCGGAGGGTGCGTTCAGGGCCGAAGGGTAATGGGTGGGTTAAGTCCCAAGGATTTCGTTACTCGGAAGGATTTCAGGCAGACAAACTGTCGCTGCTGTATTAAAACTCTTCCTCCGACTTTCCACGGTCGGTATTAATCTTACGGGTGAGAGTTGGCGACCCTGACGGTTGGCCATTAATCACCAAAAGTATCGCGCTAATGTTGCAGGCAGTGAGCGACCGGAAGATGAAAACGAGTGGGATGAAAAAAAGATGAGGGGGCGAATAACAAAAAAAAAAAAAAAAAAAAAAAAAAAAAAAAAAAAAAAGAAAAAAAAAGAAAAAAAAGGGAAAATTTCTAAACGATATATTACACCGAATCTCGTAATCGACCATTGTTCACGTATGATTTACGAATTTCGACCTGTATGTCTTGTGTCGAGATACATGGGAAACTTTCTCGAGAGAATAATCGGTAGATCGTATGGAGGCCGTGAGACATTGGCAAGCAGCAAGGCTATTTGTAAGACGCCGCGCTTCGTTATTTACGAGCTTAACGTAACACGTTAGGTCACCTACCCTTAACATCCACCTAGTAATTATAACGACCAACCCCGTACCTACGTGCACCGAGAGGGGGGCACCTTCTTATTTATGACACCTCGTGACGTTTTACATATTAGATTTACGTGCTGCCATTCATCTACGTAGTTATCGCACGGGGTGCCCCGTCTATTTGCGCTTTCGTGCCACCCCACGAAAACTCGACGTGGTTGTTAGGCAGAAGGGGTGGGGCTATTGAAAACTGAAAAAGAGCTCGGATATAGGCAGCAGGATAGACTGGGTTTCACGTGGCAGTAGGTGTTACATATATTAGCCCTTACGTAACGGAGGCCATAAGTGTGTCTGATGCGCGAGTGCTTTTCCACTGTGAAGCAGATTGTGTAAAGTTGTCCCTACCAAGGCCCATTAGGCAGAAATCTGTTCCCTTATAAAAATGAGGCTGTCGCTCACAGGGGCGTAGTAAGAATGAAAGCCAGCAAGAGGGCGAAGTATATAAAGGTGCAGAGAATAGACCCTGAGGTCCTACCGAGTAACTTGGCGAATTTCCAGAATAGAAATCTACCAGTCCCGGCGTCGTTCCGACTGACCTCACTGGTCTAAGTGGTAATAGTACAGTGCATGCTCAGACATACGCACGTAACGTGGCCACGGGTCCGTGGCTTGATTTTCCAAGGTCTAACGAGGTACCGTTGCGGCCATGGCGCAAGGAGAGGGGCGCTGGTCTCGTGGGCTTCATTTTGACTTGGAACAGCCAGACTTCCGGCACTGGAAGCGCCCGGAAAGTGTGAACCGCACGAAAGTCCCTCTTTGGTCTGACTCGTTCAGTGCCGTGACTACTGGCGTTGATTCTCTAGGATAATCCACGAGTCCGAATGTCAGGTGGCGCAGGATTTGTGAGTGTGTTAAAGGGCCACACGTACGTGCGTGGTATTAAACGTGTTTTCTACGTAAGGACGTTTCTCCTAGGGGTAAACGAGATCGCTTGTTAGTGCGACGGGGCTGGGGGTGGAAACCACCCTCCCGGTAGTGGCTGTTCTCGTGGCTCAAGGATGGCTGAGTACTGTTTACTCATTACGTCCTAACACAATCCATCATCCGGTTCTTCATCCTCGTCGGTCCTCGTTCTCATCCTTTCCAGACTTACTTGGAAAATTCAGTAAAGACTTTAATATTATTTTACGGGATCACCCGTTATAACCAGCAAGGCAAAAGATTCTCGTAGTCAGACTAATTGTATCTCTCTCATAATCTCATTTGTACCACTAACATTTTTATATACACCTTCGTTATATGTTACGCGTACTACATTTTTTCTACAGTATATCTGAGAAATATGAGAGAAAGGGGGTCCTTTTGTGAATTTCTTCTATTCTCCTTTTGGGGTTACTTTCACTCCTTGTCATTTGATTAAGTGTTGACATGTGAACAAGATTTTGCAGGGTTGTCTTGACGACTGAAATCCTGTCGTTAGTGGTCGGTACCCTAGAAATTTTTGGAACCCGTATAGACATATATATATAGCCATGTATATATCAAGCAACCCTTAGCACATGCCGGATTTATATTCCGGAAAAATAATCCAGCTCGATGAATGTGAACTGTGAACTATGATGACCCAAAGGATCGGTTTGAAACAGTCGTAACTGGCTGGCCCTTTAGAATTTTTGTGACGTCGGGCTTGCCTTGTTACGGGAATAATTCTCGAAATGGCCTTATTCGAACCCCGCAACATACCTGCAGCCCTCAGCTAGACAATAGCACAGTAATGTTTCGAGTTCGGCACTTTAGAAAATTGCAGGAAACGCTATGAGCCGTGTCACAAACCTTTCTTCAATTCATTCTTTCTCAGTTTCCCGCTTTTATTCTTACGCCTTGCGTAACACGTACAAGCAGTACAGTCAGGGCGGAGTACAGTGTAATATAATATAAGTGAGTATCCTAAGTGATGTTGAAATTCATCTCTCCGTAGGCACCGAAGTAATAAAATGAAAGTTGAGATATTTCTCGAAGTGGCTTTCCGAAGGATGAGGGTAGGTATCCCTTCGAAAGGCACTTGGGAGTATCCTTGGGGTGGTATAGGATTTTCTCTGTCTTCCTTGCGCAGGCGGACACGTAGATACATAAAAACTCGCATAACTCTTGCCCACCCCATATGGGAAGCTGAGGGTAATAGTACGGCTGCGGTATAGTACGTTAAGGGAGTGGTATGACGTGCTGCTGAAGAATCCTAAGGGTTGAAGAGAGAGAGAAACTGAGAAAGTAGGTGTATATATGTTAGGGGTTAAAGGGCAGAATACCGAGGTGAGAAACACTTCATCATAGACGTCGCTGTCCATGTGAACCAACCCTAAGCCGTCGTGCCCGCCCTTCGTGCTATCTCAATCCTTTATGATCCCCAACGGGGCAGGCAACTTCGTATACACAGCTCGACCTACAGGAGTCTCGATGCTTAATTGAATTTATGGGATTATTTCCGGGGCTCCATCTTCTTCTTTTCTCTTTTTTTCCCCGGGCCCTTTATTTCAACCCCAACAATAAGGAGGGTGCGTCGGAAATCACTGGCGTATGGTTCCATCCTAAATCCACAATGTCTGACTACGCACGTACTTTATCTACTTGGCGGTTTTGTAACCTTCGCCTCCTTTCTTCTTACCTTCGTCCCCTATGGAATTTTTCTTTTGCCTTCCTCAACAAATTCTCAAACTTCGATTATCCTTCTCTCATGCTCCTCCTTCTACGCTGTTGGGTCTTAGATTATTTTTTGAACCATGCAAAATGCTTCTTTATCTCGAATGTGCTGGTACTCTGCCAAATATACCCGGTTCCCGCAGGGATATCTCTTCCTAGACTGTTTGTCTTTCGCTGAATGCACGTACTCGCCCGGAATGGTGAGCAGTGTGAATTCAAGGAGACAGGCCAGGGTGGTTGAAGGTGGTTGAAGGTGGTTGAAGGTGGTTGAAGGTGGTGTGCAAGTAAACGATCAGCATACCCAGAAAAGTCTACACCGAATTTCGATATTCCAATCTGATTGAACGAGCTTTCGGCTGAGATCGAACAGCCCTGAGACATTTATAACTTATCCTGAAAACTCGTTAGCTTTGAATTGAAAAATGGATTTTAATATTAGATAAGAAGATGGAATAACTTGGATATTCGGTTTGAACTTCGAAAAAGATTAGTATTCGAGGTTTTTAATTTATTTTTTTTTTTCCGAACAATATCGAACATACTGAGATTTATACTTTTTCAAACGGATTCGACGAAACTTTTCGTAGAGTTCGTTATTGGTATCGAGCGCGTATCTGTAAAAGCGTAAACCATCCTGAAGAACAAAGTGGAAAAGCACTTAAAACTGTCGAACGCTTCAATCATTTCTAGTCGATTGATTTCCAACATCGATATCCACTTTCTGAGGGACAAAAGAGTTCGTATAACTAGCACGCGCAGCTTCCGGTTCGCCGGATGGTATTGAATTCGTTGGCTGGACATCAACTCATAAACCAAAAAAAAAAAAAAAAAAGTATCACTTGTCAAGCGAGGGTCGCTCGCAATTTTTTCCGATGGAAAAAAAAAAGGAAAAGTCAGTATCGATTACGCAGTATCTTTTGTGTCACTCTCCTTTTGTAATAATTATTTTTGAATCTGGAGTTTCGTTATTTTAGAATTACTTCAAACTCTCAAAAACACATGATCAATAATTATAAAAGAGCCTTCGACGAAATGTATACCTTTTAATCAGAGATAATTTTTATTTATAACAGAGATAACTTTATTTATATCTTTACGGGTTTTTCCCTCGAATCTCGAATCAGATTTTTTTTTTAATTCACCAAGTAATACTGACGGTCGAAAAATAAAATCCTGACATAGAAAAGACCATTTCATTTATATATGTATAAGAAATTAGGTACCTCGTTACCACTCCAAATTGCTACTTCGTTCTCCATTATTACAGACACGGTTGAGATCTGAGATATCCGTTATCGAGGACTTGGATTATCGCTAATAATTATCCTTTTATCTGTACGATAACCTGGTAAGAACACGTGACTCGGATAGCGGATTGTCAGGTGCAGTAACTGCGGCAGTATATACGTGGATACATTTATGGACCATGTATCACAAAAGTAAAGACTCCTTTTTCAACAGTGATTAACGGTGTGCAGTTTCGTTGGAAACCGTCGCTAGCTCCGTCTTAGATCTTGTTTGTGTTATCCGGTTGGCAGTACGTGACGGCTATAGAGATTCGGTATTGACTTAGGAAATTGATGAAATTGCAGGATTTGGAAATACCACCGCCACGAACTGGCATACATTGAATATACGTGAATAATTAAGTAGTCTAACGTAGATCCGTTTGACATGCACGTATTTGTCGAGGTTGTTGACAGCTGACTTTACAGATGGATATTATTCTGTTTGCAGGTGCAAGGAGCCAGGACGTTACCTGGAAAAATTACCCGCAACTGCAGTTATTATTTGCTTTCACAACGAAGCTTGGTCGGTGCTACTCAGAACAGTGCATTCGGTCCTGGACAGATCGCCGGATCATTTGATCCAGGAGATCATTCTGGTGGATGATTATTCCGACATGCGTGAGTATTGTGTATAAGGGATATACGATTAGAATAGATTTCTAATAAAAATAAAGTAAAAGGTAAAATATGAGAATTCTTTAAAGGCACGAGACGAGTTTTTCTCCCGAGCAAAGAGAGCCGTCATTTAAATGGGTAACGGGGTGCTTTTGCCGTCACGCACGAACGAACGTATTTTCCTAGCCCTGGCTCGCCACACTCTTTATCCTCTTACTCACTCGCACTTGCTACCTTTCCTATTTTTATTTCGATCCGCTACCAGCTACCCTATTCCAGAACCCCTAACGGAATAGGATTCTCCGGTTCGTTTGCGACGAATATATTTTCCTCAAAGCGTTCGTCTGCTTTCGGGCGCGATCGACTCCACTCGACTCTTTAAATGGCTGAATGATCGCGGCTAATAAATTTCAAGAAATAGGGCGCAGGGGTCCGCCGTAGTAGGTTTCGATGGATACGGCCCTGTTTTGTCACCCTTATTTCCATCCAATCTATTTACTTTGGCCATTCGTTACACTTCTGCGTCCTTACCAACATCATGGAGAAGATGGGCGGGGCTGGGGAATGCCATCAATATCGGTAGAAATAGTAGCTATGTATATATACGTACCGGGTGGATCGATTAACAGAGATCTATCTCGGTGAACGCAATGCGTTCCAGGAAAACGTAAAAAAGGAGGAATTCGGTCACGAAATAATCTCACGAACGCTTTATTACGTTCTTTTACTTTTTTATATGTACCTTTAATATAAAAATTCTGCGAATAATGTAATATAACCTGTTATGACACCAGACGAGACAATCGTCGACACTGCGTTACGTGGGTGTCGTCCTTGAAGGGGACGAGTGCTGGGACGTTGGGGATCGTGGCTTTTCACGAGGTCGAGCGATATAACGTGGTAGCCTCATAAAAAGGGTGAATTAACCCGTTGGACGTAGGTCGTAGAGGGTAGAGGGTTAAAAAGTTTCACGGGGAAGGGTCGTGCGTACTTCCGGTCGAAGGTTCACAAGATAAGCACTTGGCGAAGCCACGGAAAGCTACTCTCATAAACATACTTGGCCAGGACGTTCTGCTTGGATGATAGCAGATATGGCTGTCTGGCATGGCGGGGTACCTTTTCTACTAGTGATCCGCGCCTGACCACGTAGTAAAACTTGATTATTTTATTACACCCCAAGATCCCCTAATCTCTAAGAAAGAAGGAAATAAAACGTTCTTCCCTATTTCATTTCCTACCTTATATCCTATGTAATTTGACCTGTGTTTACCGAGATCGTAGAGAACACTTAGTCCTGTCAGACCGTGAGGATTAAACGATCCTTTTATTTGTTTTTTATTTTTCTTTACACAACCCAAGTGTCACACTTGTTTGTTTTTCTTAGCGGAACTTTTCTGGATCGACTGAAGGATTAATTGTAACATTCCCTCAAGATTGTTTCAGATACTTCCTGGTGAAGTTATGCGCCCGGTATGCGCAGGAGACACGGCTTGCTGATCCAGAAAATCCCTTTACTGTCCATAGTTAACTAAGCCCATCCGCTATAGCGGCTTAGGATCGGCCTGAACGGTGCGAGCGTCCTGAACGTCCCGAACGCCGTCCTCATAAAGCCATCCATACGAATAAATCAGGCGAAGTCCACTAATTGCTACCCAGCTGACCATTACTCGGTTAGCCATACCCATAAATCTAAATCGTACTTACAATTATATGGAATCATAGGTCCTACGAAGTGCGGATGAAGAGACCCTAAAATTTGGTTTTTAAGGGATTAATACCCTTATGTCTGTCCGTTGTATTTGCTTTTACTACTTACCTGCTGTATGGTTATGATATGACCTTTTGGGATATCGGCGACGTTCCAGGAATCGGGGGGTACACTTTCTGCGATAACGTAACCTAATCTCAATTAATAAGCCTTTGAAATTCTATATTCTGAATATTCTAGGCGAACGTCGAGACAATTATTTCCCTCGTTACTTTACCTCGTTAATTGGTATTACTCGCGCACATTAATTACTGAGTTCAATCCATTTGGCTGCTTTACCGTTACTGTGTAGGAAGAGATAATGAAATTTCCACGTATAAAGAGGTATTAGTATTAAGATATAGGAAACTTTGACCCACCAATAAAGATTTGGATACTTAGGATATTTCTCAAGGGAGTGAAAAGTAATCGAATGATTTATTGTAGTCGTAGTGTACGTTGACTTTTTCAGTATCAAATTTATTTCAATTATTTAATTAATCCTTTTTTTCCCTTTAATTTTAGTTTCCTGCAGGCTTGCCAATGTCGCATTATTATGCTCGATCTTTGAACTGTCAATTGTACCGTCGAATAATGTGTTTTGCACTCCATGTCACTCATAATTAGCAGAGTTGTCGTTCCCAGTTTCGTAGTACACAAAATGTCGAATTTACACGTAAAACTTAGACAAAATTTTAAAAATTCCGTAACAATTAAGCAATTCGAAAATTTGTAATTCACAAATATTCAGACGTAACAATGGAATTGATACGCATGAATTATTAATATTTTCGTATTCGACTCGTGGAACCTTAATTATTTCTTAATTACCCAATCAGATGGGCGTGATCTATAATACAATAGCCAAAAGAGAAATCGGGTAACGAGTACTGAGCAAAGAGAAAGGAAGAAATCCGCATTTTCGGACCGGAAGATTAACGTGATCCTAGAAGGGTTATTCGTAAAGGGAAGAGTTCAAAGGACTACCAGGGAAATAGAGAGAGCGACTTCAGTCAGACCTAAAGGGAGGATTTAATGTACCCGGAATTCCGTTGGCCCTTAGCTCGGAGAATATCGGGTACTTATACCACAAGGGACCGGAAATCCTTTGACAATTGCCCCAGTGATTCATTCAAAGAATACCACAACTATTCCTAAAGTCCAAAAGGGTGGCATTGTGTTCTTAGTTCAAAGTTAGTCCAAGACTTTAACCGCGATCTTTGTGTCATAATAATAAATTAGAATTTAATTGTTAAATTCATTAATTGTATGTTACATTTTTTTCACGTAATTCCCATTCGATTTCAGCGCATCTAAAGCGACAGCTCGAGGACTACATGATGAACTACCCCAAAGTCAAGATAATCAGGGCTGAAAAGAGGGAGGGTCTGATAAGAGCAAGACTACTAGGAGCTGCAGCAGCGAAGGCGCCAGTCTTAACTTATCTGGATAGTCACTGCGAATGCACGGAAGGCTGGCTGGAACCTCTTCTGGATAGAATTGCCAGAAATTCGAGAACGGTCGTGTGTCCCGTGATCGACGTAATTGACGACACGACGCTGGAATATCATTGGCGCGATTCTGGCGGAGTCAATGTCGGAGGATTCGATTGGAATTTACAGGTATGTTTTTAGTTAAAAATTTTTTAAAAATCCATTTTTCAATTATACCGAAATATTTTATGTCCCCAGTTCAACTGGCACGCTGTACCGGAACGCGAAAAGAAACGTCATAAGAATCCAGCCGAACCTGTCTGGTCTCCGACAATGGCCGGTGGACTCTTCTCCATAGATCGTGCATTCTTCGAAAGACTTGGAACGTACGACAGCGGATTCGACATCTGGGGCGGCGAGAATCTCGAGCTATCGTTCAAGACTTGGATGTGTGGAGGTAGAGAGTATAATACATTCTATGGTATATACTCGATATAGTCTATCTATGGTCCAGGATGGAGAAAACTTTTCGATTTCGTAAAACGATCAGAAACTTTTTCATGGACGAGTTTTATCTTACCGATAGACGGTTATCGGTTGCGAAAGTGAAGTCACTTGAAATCCCATTAGTTAGACGTGTCCGCTATGCTTTACGTATGAAACGTTCAATCTGATAAGGTACCAATGATATGGGACTGGAGAAATTTTTTATTTTTGAAATAAAATATTCATTTACCTATTAAATACGCATAAAATGATTGATATGTTTGTCATCTTTGATTATTTAATTTCCATTATTTTTTTTAGGTACCTTGGAAATCGTACCTTGCTCCCATGTTGGACATATCTTCAGGAAACGTTCACCTTACAAATGGCGTAGTGGTGTCAACGTGCTCAAGAGGAACAGTATCAGGCTGAGTGAAGTGTGGCTGGATGAGTATGCCAAGTACTACTACCAGAGGATAGGACAAGACAAGGTAATTATTCTCTAAGAAGGTAGGATTGACATATCTACCTACTTACCTCTTACCTTATCACGAACAAAGCCAATCAGCGGTATAGAATAGATACTTAAAGTATCAAGGTAACGGAACTAGGATCTTGATAAAGAGCTCATTAAAATCTGACAAAATACATATATATTAAATTGAATAGGGTATAAAAGATTTTCTGATTTTTCTTGAATACTTCAGCTGCACGAGGTTCATCTATTTATTTAGTTTTCTTTAAAGCTTCTTGAGTTACTTTATAATAGAGCAGATCCTTCCTTATATCTTCTTCGCGATACTCCCTGCTCTCCCCATTATTTTTTCTTCGCTTTTCTTTCTATTCGGTCCCGAACGTTACTTGACCCTTAATGGGTACTTGCTCCCATCACCGGTCCCAAGTGAACGGGGATCTTCCTCTGGAACACAGAATGCCACTACGTGTTTTCTTGCCTTTCCACAGGGCAATTACGGGGACGTGTCGGAGCGTAAAGCACTTAGGAAGAAGCTGGACTGCAAGTCCTTCAAGTGGTACCTGGATAACATCTATCCGGAGCTCTTCATACCTGGTGAAGCGGTTGCGTCGGGCGAGGTAATCATCAAACGGTTTCTCTTATTCGATCCAATATTCTGGATGCACTACAGAATGTTTCAGGAAACCTGTCAAATCCATCAGGATGCATCAGCGAGGATCCGCACGAGTCACACGGGAATGACATTTTCACTTTTTTTTTCATTCAGCAGTTCTGATTTCTATTTTTATTATTCTCTTGTTCCTTTTTTTTTTATATTCTCCACGCCATACAGTCCTCTACGGATGCTTTGTGTCACTGCCACTACGCTGTGATTGCGTAATGCGATATGTGCATTCGACGAGATGCAACGGCGAACACTGGGTTCGGTGCATCCAGGTCGCATCGTATCGGACAAGCATTGTGCTCGTGTGTCATGTGGATTATTAGCAGCGACAGGTGACTATCGCTTCAAAACGCGGCCTTTGATTGAGAAACAATACCCCGTGAAATGCGAATACAGGACAATGATCCTGGTCTGTAACGCTTTGTCAAGCATCGGTTAATTTAATGTTACATTGATTCCTTGAATTGGCATTGTTAAAAAAAATCCTAAAAAATATTGAATTTCGCGAATAATTCCTAGACGTCATATTAATCGACAACGTTGATCAACACGGTGGATCAAGTGAATAAAATATTTAAGCTGCATGTTGTATGACTCTTGAAATTATTTATGACGTCATTTCGAAAAATTACCTCACTTTATTCGAACTACACGTACGGGATTGATTGTGCATTAATTTTACTCGACGACGCATTTAACAGCCAGTGATTAATTATACAACGTGATTTATTCACCCCAACCGCCCACTCCGCCCACTCTCTATTTGGCTCCTCGTTGCGTTTCGGTTGCCTATTCGTAATTGCGAAACGATCGTCGTTCACGCTTCGTGTGACAAATGCGACTCCCCACATGACGTACGTTGCGCCACGACAGTTCCTCCTTATATTCCGATTTACTTCTAGCGCCATTACAAAATAACTAATCCCAGGATACATTACTAGACCCACATGTCGGGGATCGTAGACATTGAAACTAGGAGGTATCAAATTTGAAATTTTATTAAATGCCACAGTGCCATGCATTATTATTTTTATTCATTTATTTGCGTGACGAAAGAACTAGTTTGCAGTATACCTTCCTCTGGTGCTTCTGTAGAATTATGAATATCCGAGAATTCCCTAGACCAGCTATATTACTAGCTTTAGTCACGAGTTGGCAGAGCATAGGAACTAACAATTTTCACGGCGCCAAGCAAATCCTAGTTGTAAACTTACGTTTTTGTCAAGCTCTTTCTGTACCGTCGGGCTATTTTTCTCTTTCTCCCCGTCTCTCGCTTTCTCTCCCATCGTGTGTCCTTCATTTTTATGCGTCAACACGAGTGCGTTCCTTTGCTTCACTCTCTCTCTCTCTCTTTCACTACCGACTAAATCACGTACGACGTTCCCTGGGGAATTTATAGTTTGCACAGGGTCTGCCGGAAAGCCTGTCGGGAAAGCGCGTACCGCGCCGTGAATAATTCCGGTACATACGGACGGGAGGCTGGTAATGCAATTTCCGTTCAGGAAGTATCTCAAAATTTCGGTACCAGCTTAAGCCCTCCTTTATATCTACACCGATTCTAGTACCGATTTTGTTATTCCGCTCGGACCAGCGATTCGTCGTTTTTACTGGGTCTTACTACGTATCGCCGTTGCATCTCGATTTCCTTTCCCTCGCGTCATTAAGATTTTACAAATATCGTCTAGGAACTTTTCGAAGCCGCTAGATGGCAGCACTTCGATGTACTACTGGATGATGCGGATAGTGCGGATTGCAGTGCAGCGAACCAGATAACATTTTTATTTTACAGAGTTGCCAGTGTTGTACAGGATTGCAGGGGGAGGAGTGGGAGGGTCGAGGATGTACGAGGATGGGGTCCCGGATACAAAATTGCAACGATCACAAAAAGTCCCGGGCAGTCCAATGACATTGAGACTCCCACCCCACGCCTCTGTGATATGTGCATTACGAGTACATGTGCATGACTAGTAAACGTGCGGTGGCCGCTTCTCGCGTGCGCTCGATTTGTTTTCGTCCGTTCGCTTGGCTATGAAAAAAAGAATATAAAAATAGTCACAAGTAAAAACTTGAAAAAAAAAAAAAGAAAAAAATTCCTATAACGATAAAGGTATACCTCGTGTACGTACACGGCAAACTGTTATCGTTGCGAAAACGAGATACCAAAAAGAATTTTCTAATTTTTTTGGATTAACCACATGACAAATTTACCGATGTGCGATTTTTTTTTTGGAGAAAAAAGTGTTTACGTGATTCGCCTGAAAATCGTTCTCGTGTAGCTGGAATACGTGAGGTTCTTCTCCATTTCAAAATGTAATTTTGAAAAGCACTCGGAATCAGCCACCGCATAAGGTTACCAGTCGATTTCCGGTTGGTCATTTCGAAAAATTGAGAAACTAGGCAAAAAGGTTTCTCGTGTTACAGGAAGCAGTAATGGATTTCCAAAAGTATTGCTCTACCTTTTGTTCTTACAATAATTTCACTTGCTTTTATTTCTCATTATACTTCGAAATGGCCAATTTGCTATCTGAAATAATTTATTGTATTTTTTTTTTTGGTTAATTTTTATATCCAATCTCTATCTGCAGTCTCTGATTTCGTTGTATTCTGTATAATGATAACTCGATTGATTAACCTTGTATATAGATTAATTGTAACTAACCGCCAATTAAAATGTAAATACTAACACTCAGGTTCGTAATCTTGGTGAGGGCGGAAACACCTGCTTGGACTCCCCTGCTCGCAAGGCTGACTTACATAAACCGGCTGGACTCTACCCCTGCCATCGACAGGGTGGCAACCAGGTACAATTAATTAAATCCGCCAGACACCCGTTTAGGGTGTCCCTTGTACAGTCCCTGGCTTCCTCCTCGATGCTATCCTTCTGTTTTCTATTTTTTCCCCTACACATATACAAAAAAAAAAAAAAAACTCGAAAACATCCCGAATCCATCCAAAATGGCAAAAAGGTATAATTCTGTAAATTTCTTTCTCAATTGCAATTAATGTAGATCGTACGAAAAAGTTTATTGACCCGTAGAATTCAATATTGTAGTACATAACGATGACGTAACTAATGTATTTATAAATAACAACGAACAACCGCGTCTGTACAGTAGATCGTGACAAAGCGGTATGGGAATTAACGAAATAACCGAAAAAAAAACTAACAGAAAGATTTTGGAAATTTACAAGAAAAATTTATATGACGTATAGTTTTATCAAATACTCCTAGTTCGTCGAACTATACAAGAATTTGAAGGTTGAACATCTCGATGTAATTTTACGATACAGATAAGACAACTCGTTAGCAGTGTCTGTATAGACTCGCCAGGAAAACCGGAAGATCTTCACCAGCCGGTTGGCCTTTGGCCATGTCACGGCCAAGGTGGAAATCAGGTAGGGGAAATGTGATAAAGAATTTTCATCAGAGGATCGTAGGACCATTTTCTCTCTCTCTATATATATATATATATTTAGGAACATTCGCTATATTATTCAAATATACCAACACTCTCCCATATAAAAAGTATGAGAGAATATAGAAGCAGCAGCCCAGGTTCCCTTTTGTAACACGTAAGAGAAAAGCGTCTGGCGTTTCAATTAATGTCTCTGCCATTAACAACCGTGGGCGGTAATACTGCTGGAGTCATATGAAAGTCCACAAAAGACCATAAAAAATGTTTAAATCCGGTTAAAATTTTTAATAAAAATTTATACAAACACTTCCAATTTATAATATTCAAATATTTGTACAACGTTTGTATTACTTTACGAAAGAAAAAAAAAAAAAAAAAAAAAAAAAAAAAAAAAAAAAAAAAAAAAAAAAAAAAAAAAAAAAAAAAAAAAAAAGAAAAAAAAACATTCAACAATCACATACAATTTTCTTGGCGCGTGACAGAGACGGGTTGAGAGTCAGTAAATTTTGTATTATCTCGTCAGTTTTAATCGCTCCACCCTATATTAATCGGTACGGTTTAATGGTCTATCCTATTACACACCTACGTGATATGGCGTTTTCGTACCTGTGAGTTTACAGGTTAACTGTGTCTGCAGTACTCGTAACGATACTCGCGGGAGCACGAATTAGCTGCACGATATTAACAGCGCGAATAAAACTGAATTCGAGTCGTTTAAAACGGGCCTATGAAATTACCGTGTATCGCATTAATGATAGTCGTCAGTTAAAGTGAAGTACACAGTGTCGGGGTTAATGCCAGGTAAAAATTGTAAAAAGTTCCATGGGATACAATGTACATGATAATAAATATAACGACTGGTACGATTTTTTTTTTTTTTTTTTCATACTAACCGTTAATGACTTTTTATTACGGAATCTTTGCTCGTCACCGAAAACAACCCCTAGGCGAGTTAGCTTAATCAGTGTAAACATTTATGACGTCACACGACAAATCGTAAAGCCGCGCGTACGCGAATAAAATTGGGGTAAATCGGTTTATACAGCGAAACAACCAGTACACAGAGAACGCTTCAGTTGTGTTCTCGCGAAGCACCGCTTTTATTCGGCTATTTAGTCTGACGATTAAGCCGCACTTTACGGCAATTACTTCACTCCGCCGACGCCGACGCACGGCGTCGAGCTTCCACGGGACGGCTGATAAAATCGCTCGCGCCTCTACGATTTACTGCCGTCTCCGTACAGCGCGACCGAATTACGACGTTATCCTTGGTAGTTTTCAGAAATCGGTTAATTTACTCGCATTTACGACAGCTGGAATATCGGCGTTCGGATGCCCCGCCATTTTGGTTACTTTTTACGACGTGTATCTCCATGTACGTTTTCCGAATGCCGTCAAGGAAACTTCCCGACGGTTAACCGCGACTCGTTTCACTGTCGCTCCCATGAATACGTGGTTTTAGGTTTGGACAGAAATTCAATTGATTCGAAACAACTTTGCCAATATCCCTGAATATTCCAGGCGATTCCGATTATTTTCTATCCCTTTGACATCCGATTACATCCATGCACGCTCGTGCGAACGATTTAGATTTTTTTTTTATTTTTTTTTTTTTTTTCAATATTTCCTTCGCACGAGCGATTCCGTGCAATGGTAAACCTTCTTGCTACCAACGTTAGAAATTTTTGAAAAAATTTAAAAATTATGCAATTTTTATAAATTTCAAACAAGCTATCGAGCTTCCGACGATCGTTTATTCAATTGGACTTTCTAAAGTGAAGGGACGAGAGCATCAGTTTCGTTGGCACTCAATGACCGGTATGCACAGTTGTGTGCCCAGTTCTAAAGTTGGCCAAACACAATAGGGTGTATTCGATCAACGCAATTTCGAGGACCACTGGACTCAATTATCGATGTCCGTTGCTCATTAACAGTTGTGGCTTTGACGTGACCAGTTTTACGAGGGTTGAGATGAGTACCGGTAGGGTGATGTTCACCGTGATGACCCCAAGTCCCGGTGCTGACCTCTCTGCGACATGAATGACTAATTTCACTAGCAACTGTTAATATCGCTGGAGTTAACTTGGGAGCAGCTCGTATCGCGTTATTGTAGCTGACCATACGTATCAGCTATCTGGACATTACGGCTCCATGATCTTGCGAAGGCTAAATCATTCTGGTAGGATCCAATTGCATTTGAACTTTAAGGTAAACTGGATAGGAACGATCGCGAATAGTAAGAATGCAAGAGCCGTTGGTAGCACTGGAAGCCATTGCACTGGAATGACCTGTAAGATTATTAACGTGACTCTAACTTGATTATCGGTTTCGCAGTACTGGATGCTGAGCAAGACTGGCGAAATACGACGGGATGAATCCTGCCTGGATTACAGCGGCACTGATGTGATACTTTATCCATGTCATGGGAGCAAAGGAAATCAGCAATGGATATACAATCCACAGGTAATAATGACGAGTGGTGACCTTAAGGAAAAATTGATTTTATTCGATAAAAAAAAAAGATTATGTAATATTGAATGTTTTTCTTTCTTTTAGACTAAACAAATACGTCACGGTAGCAGCGACAAGTGTCTGGCTATCACTGAGAGCAAGCAACGACTACTTATGGAGGAGTGTTCCGCGTCGGCGCTCAGACAAAGATGGTCCTTTGAAAATTATGATCCATCGAAGCTGTGATATCGCGCATTCTCGCGACAGGATCAATCCTTCTCGAGCCGGAGCGGCCAATACGATTTTGCGGCGGTACCATGGGCTTCCGGACATCAGCAGCAGCAACAGCAGCAGCAACAGCAGCAACGTTATTCTATGGCAAAGACACGTTTCGGACAATAGATACATTTTAGTGAAACAATATCGAATTGATATCGATCCTTGCCGAGGGAGAGATTCTTTAGATTCTTTCATGAGATTACTCGAATAAGCGTGATTTGAATTGTAAATCGATCGAATCTATATTATACATATGTATATCCTGCTAATTTTTAGCTAATTAGTTTGACGAAGATATACCAATCTTGTCTGGAATTAACTGACCCTTACGAATTATTGATACGATAACAAAGATTCTTGATGGGCCATCCTTGTGCAATGTGTTTACTGTACGAGAATCACCCTTGATCCCGAGGATTTTTCTGGGTAGTTTCTGTTATTTTTATTATTATCTTTTCTGAGTTTTTAGGAGAATTACATATGTAGAGTAACGAGAATCTATTGTGACGGGACGTATAGGCGCTCGCTATTGACTGATCTGTCTTGAGTTGTTAGGAGAATATTTTTATTTTATTTTTTCCATTCAATGGCGACGCGCCTCTCGTTTATGCAATTGGGTATTACTGTGCTTAAGTATAGCTAACATTTAAGATAGATTGGAATTACGAATTTTCTCTGTAAATAATTGACAAAACTCGACGTTCGGTTCCAAGTTTCATTCGAGGACATTGAAACATCGTCGCGACGTGCGACGATCGTGATCAGTTTTTCATGAAATTCGATGTGTTTTTCCATGGCGAATCTCCGGATAAGAAAATGAAAATATAAAGCGGGGGACAGGGGGCGTAGCTGGAGTATAAAAGATTTACGACGAAATCTCGATATTCGCATGTAACAGCATACGTCGAATTTGTATTTATTGATAGTTTATCTTGCGTTTAACATTCGTACTTTAGAAATAAATTCCATTGACGTGTAGAAAAACTCGTCGGAATTTCTAACACATTCCAAAATCGTGCGTTCGCAGTTCTATTGACCCTTATCGCTACAGCAGTATTGCCGATTGGAGTGATAAGGGTTAACATTAGAACTGTGCAAAAGACTTTCATGATTTTTACTCAAATCATTAGTAGATTAAGAGAACAATAATGTGTATAACGACAAACAAATGCGAAACACATTCCAGCGTCATAAATTTGTACATTCGTGTAAAGAAATTAACTAAGATTTTTCAAACATTAATACTTGATTAAGCCACTTTGAAAAGTTTAAATACATAGCCAATCGAATGCGTAAATTGTTCAAGTTAAATAGAAAAATTTACGACGTCCTATTAACGACTCATTTTCAACATTGCACGCAGGATCGACATGCTTTTGCAATTGATAATTCAAAAATCACAAACATCGAATTATCGACGTACAATGCGTTAAGCGTCTCATCCTAAAGAATTATCGCATGAAATAATGCATCAGTCGTTTGAGTAAACGAAAAGTATTAAAAAATATTTGATCTTGAAAATTATTGCGTTTCGATATGGCTGACCCGACTAACTGCGGATGTAACAATTAATTACGTAAGAATATCGTGGAATTATCGTTAGAGGTTTGAAAGAGGCGAGTGCTTAAGTGGATATTATTGATTAGCAAATCCTCGTCGTAGAATTATTAAATGACTTTAAATAATTAATAACAATGATGCATAAGGATTTCGCCACTTTGCGAATTATCGCGAATACGTGCGTCTATACAAGGTTTAATTGAAAACACGCTCCAAGAACATTCTAAGAGATTTTCGAAGAACTGAAAGCATTCATTCATCCATTCGCATCTCTTGGAGCGTGGCTGAGATGCAGGAAAGCATTTATATATATACACTATATACATACATATATATATATATATGAAATTTTCTACACTTAGTAAGGATGTAGCATATCGTAAGAGAAAGTGACATATGGAGCCGCGAAACGGCGATAAAAGAAAAAGTAAATTGAGAATCGCGCGACGCGGCGCGTTAATTAATGTAATATCAAACGTGCCTTATTTCAATGTGTACATAAATATTATTACCATGATTAATTCATTACTACGAGAACCTCTATGATAACGTGCAAGAATTTGTGTTAAATAAATCGATGTTGTTTTATGTTATCGATTAGTTATTGGTCTTGTGATTCCACCCTAACCTATAAAGGTAGGAAGGCAGCATAATAATCCATCGTTACAATTTTGTGCTAGTTCCCACATATAATTTTATTCATTATATTTTTTTCTAATTGATACAAAATTTCGTGATAATTTTCATTTGCAATATTTATCATTAATTGATACTATTACTGTACTGAGTATAATTTCACTGACTGTACTGTGCTAGCGATTATTACCGATGTTCATATTAGGTCAAGACAAAAGTTGTACAGGTAGTTATTATTTCATCCGTCATACGAAGAGTACACTAATTAACAGAACACGTATGTAGCCAACGTAACGATAATATCTATCGAACCATTTTTTAATTGGTTAAGCCGCTACCTCGCAGAAACGAGAATGAAATCGCTCGTTATTCTCGCGCAGGCGTTATAGATGCTTGCCTGGAATTTCTCATGGAAACTTGCTGTGCGAGAGACTCCACTTGTTGTTGAAAGCTTGCGAGCTTTGGCGAACATCGCAGCCCCAAGCTGTAGATGGAAATTCCAAGGGGAAACGATCCCTGGCATTATTAAATTTCGTTATTTCTACATAACACAATTACTACTGTCAATTTCAATATGCATTTATATTCATATTCTTGGTATTTTTTTTTTCCATTATCTTATTCGATTCTACAAAGGTATTTTCAAAGACGATAAACTCTTGGCGTATTTCCAGGCTACTTGTTGCGGATCAGCCGTTATTCATCGTTGAACGGAGTCAAACTATATCAGAGTGAGCTAAAGTATTGTACGGAAACATGAATGACTTGGCATGGCATAGGAGGGCAGGGTGTGACCTTGACCCAGATTTTTCTGAAACAGGTTATTTATTATTGTATCGATTATTGTACGTATTTATTTATTGCTCAAGAAAAAGCAATCAATGGCGAAAAAGAATAAGTCTTTCAATGTCACTTGACAATTGACAACCGGAAACGAGAATAACAATATAGAAAGTCCGAGTTTAAAAAAATTTAAGAACCAGCTTCAAAATTCACGGGCATAAAATTAAATAATTAAATTAACTAATTATATTATTCATTTAACTTGGTCGATAGCATGTATCCCATTGAATGACAGCACGTTTTATTGTATGTTCTAAGGGATATCAACAACGGGGTATCGATAATTGCCAGGTTGGAGTAAAAGGCAAAGGTCGAATAAGGGTAAGTAAAAGATAGTCCAACTCAGAACCTACATTTATAGAAAGAATTTTTCCCTGGTACTTCAAAAGCGATACGACCTTTAAGGATTGATCTTTTTTTTCCAATCATCAACGTCATTCAGGTCATCATCCACTCGCCCCTATTAACCAGGCACTAGTCACCCCTTTTTATGTTTTCATGTTGGGATGAACAATGCAAGCCCTGTTGTCCCTGGAAAGCTCACTTCCATGTACAAGGCTGTTCGTGGCTCTATTGGCGCAAGCTCGTGAGCTTGCCGGCGCCTGCGTCACGATGCCTACGTCGTAGTCCTGAAATTATTGGAGTCGCAAGTGGAGGCTCTGTTGATTGTGAAGTGCACTGCCTGATGGGCACCCCTTTGGAAGCTCGCTTATACGATATCCATCCATTCATAGATTGGGCTGTTCATAGATAAGCTCCTGGTGAGCTTGCAAGCATTCATGCAAGCTGGGAGAGTTCTTTGTTTCGTTAAGGGTATTGGCAAAGACGAATGATAAAAGAGCTTGGGGGATATATTCACATTCGTGTTCTGTGTCGGGGAGCTTTTTGGTATCGAGGGCTTCGTAGAAGGAGTGTGTCGTGTTTGAGTGATTCCGAAGTGTTGTAATATTGGAAATTTGTTATCATTGTATTTTCACGAGGCTGAAAACGTCTTTTGACAGGATTGATTTTTGAAAAAGTCTCAGGCTATTTGTACTTTTTCGGTCTTCCTTTGCGACTGAACGAAACTCACGTAATTTATTTTCAACGCAAAGATTCGTAGTGACCTGATTCATTAATTTGTAGATTTAATTTTTGCTATATATATTGTTTTTTTTAAATTGTTTTTTTCATTGTTACAAAAAGTTGGCTGATGCTTCGAGAAGAGTAATTTTTTGTTTAACGCTCTTTGAGCTTTGGCCGGCTACGGTATTATGTATAATACTAGAATAACGGAAGTGAGGTAAAAGTGTTTTTTCGGGGCAGAAATAGCCCGTCGGGCGACAAGGCTCCGGGAACAGAGCAACAGGTAATTCCAGTCTATTTTATATCTATGTACTTAAAACCCAAGTATTTATAATTCACTTTAGTACACTGCAAAAGAAATGATTCAAAACTTTATTTTCATATCAAATTGTGTATCATCCTTCTTACCCCTGCTAATAGGCAACATGCAATACTACGTTCATCAAGAGATCGTAGTAAATATTCCCTGAAAGTAGGCAACCCGATATGCTCGTGTGAAAATTAAAAACTGAAAATATTCACATTTTCGAATAAAAATGATTTAAAAAATGTACTTCTTGCGTAAACCCCGTTATTATTTCTTAATTTTTGTTTGATTTCAAATAAAAAATCCAATATTCCTAATTCACATAAATCATCTTCAATAAGTGATTAAATGAAAGACAAAAAATGTTAGCCCCAATAAAGGCCCAACGCAAGCAGATTAATAGTCGTCGATGAATAAAATCTGAATCATGGGTAATTATGACTCATTCCCTCAGATTTACTATCCATTTAATAGATACTAGAGGAATAAAGAATGGCCAATATTCCAGTCATGAAAAAAATAATTCTTATGTAATATCTCCCATAAAAATACCTCATGAAACATAATACACTGAGATATCTACTACTGAAATCAGTGACTAGGCTATTCGGATCGACCAGCAAGTCACAACCCTGACAGGACTGTTAATTTCAAGAGTTAAAAATGCTGGATAATTCTAGAACCTACGCAAATAGATTTCTTGATTAAAAGCCTGTTCGTCTACCTGGTAATTAAGAATTATTCATGCTCAGACGCTATATAATGCCCAACCCAACCTGCACAACTCTGCCTATTGCTCTTGTACCCTACAGCATTTTCATTCAGATCGTCTGGTACAATTTACCACTTGGACACCACGGTGCATCAGTCAACCATAGATTTTTATTAATCTTCATCAGGAAAGTACGAGCTCAATGCCGGAAGCTTCGGGTTCAGGAGTCGGTCTAGGTCTTGGAATGATGGGTGCAGCCGACGCCCTCTCCGAGGAACCAGATTATTCGACGTTCGAGAACAAAACTGGCCTGGCCGAGGACATGAAGTTCTTAGCGAGTATGCCGGAGCTCTGTGACGTCACTTTCCTCGTAGGAGATACCCGCGAGCCCGTCTGCGCCGTCAAGGCCGTCCTGGCCGCAAGGAGCAGGTATCAATAACCTCATGCGATACGTTCAGCTTGACGTATAACAGTTACACCTAAAAAAATTTATTTTTTATCAAAAAAATTTTCCGCTGAGTTCAACTATTTAATGGGTATACAGGGTGTTTCATAAGATGCTGTATCAAGCACCGAGTCCGCAACGTAAAAAAGAGCCGCCGCCGCGCGAAAACAAATTGCGACTCTTCTTGAAGAGAAGCTCCGAGCCACTTCTGAATCTTCAGAACGCGGCGCAACAGGTAACACCCTATCGATCAGTATTTTATTATATAGATCTATATTTATATATATATATATATATATATATATATTGATGCAATAACGGAAGTCGTGTGAATTTATTATTTTTGCCCTGCCAAATGCTCAAAATTATTACGAAGGTGACGACGCTGAAACGTTTTTATTTGAATATAAAGTGAAAAAAAAAAATTTAATTTCTTTTTGGAAAATATAAAAAAAAACGTCACAGTCTCGTCGCGAGTCGAAGACGATGTATGCAAATATACAAAACCGATTGGTTATTGACACGCGCCTTGGTGTTACGATATAGATATAGTAAGTGTGTATTTGTTATGTGTCGTGTAGCGGTCAGGGTTCACGCAGCAGCTGGCTCCCATACAAGAGGTACATTTACCATAACTTTTGTACAGAAAAATGTATCCTATAATTTACCTCAATATGAAATCTCACTATTTGCAATTTAAATATCTGCATTTACTTTAATCACTTTTATATTGACCCTGAAACCCCACTGTTTTTTTTCGGCATCCGTAAACCCCATACATGGGTCGTTCGTGTCTGTGCTCGACGTCATAGTCTTCCTGGCCGTAGGCAAATAAAGAGAACTAAACCTTTTTTAGTTTATGGTCAATAGCTGCAAGGGTCTGCTTACACTTGAAATTTTCTTACGTGGACACTAATGACCCATGTGTGGGATTCCAGTGTTAATTCAAGTGTCTGTCATTTTAAAACTATCTGTATTTTTTTATTGTTATTATTATTTTTTACTTGACCCCGCATCGCCGATTCTTCAACCCTTTCACACGTGCTCGCATTGCCTTACTCTTGATATCAGTAGGGCAGTGTGAACGCACCTTCATAAACTGCCAGGATTTATCATGGCTAAAATAATGATCAAATATTATCGCACATTTGAATTATTTATTGTAGTTACGTTCTGATCGATTAAAGTTCACGCTGACCTATGACGTCGCAAAGTATTACAGTCCTATGGTGGGTGTAGGTTCTAATACCGGCATTAGTTATTATCACACCTTCGTTGATATACGTAATTAATGGATCCACTTTTTCTACGAGAAAAATAAAAATATCTATCGGCGCTATTTGTGTTGCTATAACAATTTTCAAAGCTATTTGTAGTATATATTGTAACGATACAAAGTTTGTGGTCATTTGCAAGATGGTAGACGGCTTTTTAGTAATTATGAATCTCATTAATGCCGGGATCCTAGTCACGCCTATCCTAAAATGCACGCAATGACTGACAGGCGGATGTGTAACTATAATTTATTTCCTCGAGTCACGCGCCATACGTTACCTTTGTTCGAGAAATCTTTTGATCTCGAAAACTGGAGGAAATTTAATTTACATAAAAATAACGATCGCTCGACAAACAGTGTATAAGCTTGAAGTAAACGTTATGTCGTGCATCTATTGTTTATCCTTAAAAAAAAATATCAGGATCTGAACAAATTTTATTTTTTACATAATTTTCATAAGGGACAAATATCTTGGACTTTTGTTATTTTAGGTGATGCATGAACTTTTTTTAACGTTTGAATTTTTATTTAATATTGACTCTAGATAATCTTATAAGGACACACGTGTTTTTTCACACGCGGCCTGTATAAATGCGACGTATCTCATTAATGGAATTCTTACAAATTATTTATTCTTTCTTTCACGTGACTGTACATCGATTGGATTTTAATACATTTTTTATATCTAATTCTAGGTCACTTTTGTATCTGTGCATACATGCATTCTTAATTACATATGTTTTTCTACTTTACGTATTATTCTTACGCAGCCGTGCAAGTTGCTTATAGCATGGATATGTACTGCTTGATTTTGCTATATTTCAGCTTGAATTATGTATATACAGTTTTGTGAATTTTCAAATTCTCCTTAATGCCGTGGTCCGAGTTACGGCCATGCTAAGATGCACGCAATGACTGACAGACGGATACGTACCTGTGATTTATTTCCTCGAGTCACGCGCTGTACGTTACCTTCGTTCGAGATATCTTCGAATTTCGAAAACTGGATGAAATTTAGTTCACATAATAATAACGATCGCTCGACGTACAGTGTACAAGCTTTCAGTAAAGGTTATTTCGTGCATCCGTTGTTCGTCCTCAAAAAAATTATCAGGATGTGATTAAACGCAATTTATTTTTTACATAATTTTCCTTTAAATTTCATGATTCATCTGACAGCCACAGTCCAATCAGCATCATACATTGATCATCGAGGAATTCGAGCCCGATGTATTTCGTCAGCTGATCGAATATATTCATACAGGATGCGTTACGTTGCAGCCCAGAACATTGTTGGGTAAGGATATTCATAAAAAGTCATGTGATTTAAAACAAAATGATAGAGTTTTTGGGAATAAAATAACTGTAACACGTTCGCTCGATCCAAGTTGCTACTGTTCTGTATTTTTGCGTCTGGTACTATCAACGGTCGCTAAACTACTGATTGTATTAGTAGCGTCTCCTCACTCTGTTTACGTCCACACTTGCATACACGCTCTGATACTACAAGTTGATATGTAATTTTATTCCATCGATCAATTAGATTTTTCAATGATAATTTAATTTGTTCAGGAGTCATGAACGCTGCTGATTATTATGGATTGGACGAATTGAGACGAGCCTGTGCTGGCTTCGTGCAATGCTGCATAACCGTGGATACTGTCTGTGCATTGTTAGCATCAGCCGAACGATACATTCAGTACAAATGCACAAAATCTTTGGTGCAAAAGGTCAGAATAAATTTATATTATATACAGGTCATAGATTTTGTTTTAAGTATAACACAAAAAATAAGAGACATTGCAATTGCAGGTACTGGAATTCGTGGACGAGCACGGTAACGAGGTACTAAATTTGGGCTCGTTTACATTGCTACCGCAACACGTGGTAAGATTGATCCTTGCCCGAGAGGAATTGAGAGCGGATGAATTTACAAAATTTCAGGTCTTTTTTCTTTTTTAACGAAATTTTTACCACTGTACCGAATACTGTGTTATTGATAATTCGAAAAAAAAATTCTTTTTTACTCCGATATCTCCAGGCTGCCCTAATGTGGAGCAAGAAATATTGCGACAGCAACCAAAATACTCCACTGAAGGATGTGATCGGAAACTTTTTGGAATATATACAATTCCATAAAATTCCGGCAAACGTACTGATGCGCGAAGTCTATCCTCTGGCGCTGGTACCGAACAACATGATAATGAACGCTTTGGCCTATCAGGTGCGTAACAGGAAAGAACCGCCGAGCAATAGCGAAAGGCGGGAAATTTGAATTTCCATGACTGACCTTGAGAGATTATAAGAAAGAAAAGTGTATAAAAATGAATAGTCTCAAGGGTGGCACTTGACCAAAGGGTTGTTGCAGGCAGACCCTTCCAGTGTTGACCCCGGGAAGCTCTCCCCCCACCGAGTGAGACGCCAGGGGCGTAGTATGTCTGTGCAATCGTCCTTGGATCCATATGGTAGTAATACGACCTTAAGCTCAAGCGGAAGTGACGCCGGTTCCGATCAGAAACAGCACTCAGGTAGCAACTAACCTCCAGCCTCGGCCGCCACCATTGCGGCCGTTCCGGATGAACCTGCCAAGTGCGAGGAAGAGATCGTCCCAGCCTCCGTGGACCCACCGCAGCTTCTTAACCGAGACGAGGAACCGGAAGCGGTAGAAGAACTCGGCGGTCTCTACATTAGACTCGTACTAAGGCAGGAAGGTCGTGCCGACTTAGTTTGGTTATACAAGACGCACAAATTTTAACAACTTTTTTTTTGGGTCCCTTTTGATTTTTCGTTTGGGCCGCATATGGAGATTTTTCGAATAATACAGAAAAGCGCGCTATCGGGAGATTCGAAAAATCATCGAATATTAATTTACAGCGAAAAAGCAAAAATGCCTGATATTTTTTTTTCATTCGAAAATCATTATTGTATTTTCATGAAAATGGATTTTTGTCAGAACTATACGTCAAGTGTACCGGACAGTTTACTTGTCCTGCGATTGAATTTGAGGGGAGATAGTTAAAAAAAAATGTTACCAACTAAAGCCAATTTCTATGTGACTTTATAATCAATTATCAGATGTCGTTTGATGTGATTTTAATTGATCTATGTTCGTGGGAGGGCAAATCACTGCACTTCTCTGATGGTGGCGACTTAAAGGCAATCTCTATGAAAACTAACGATCGATCAGCTCGATCGATTATCTATCGATCGTAGTCGTTGCAATATGCTTGAATTAAATCCTATCGTGAAAGATAGTTTATTGTTACGACATATCTATCGATATAACGTTATCCGATTCATAGATACAGATTCGAAGTATATATTTGATACTACACTAGAGAATTTTTTCATTCCCTATATCGATAAATCTTCGTGTTCAATGTAAACAAAAAAAAATCGTTGGAACTTCATCCTGATAAACCCATCGCAATATCTTCATGTGTCCGATCGCGCGCCGATCGCGACGTGTCGCTGGATTGTAAACACGCGTCGATCGGTCCGATTTTTTATTAGTACAAAAAATAATAATGAAGATGCACCCTGTTCGTTAATCGTAGTCTTCGTGACATTTTTCCAAGAAAGAATTTCGAAATTGCCAATTTTTATCGGACGCGTAACAATTAATTAGCAAATTAGTATCGTCGTATATATAGTTAAATGTGAGCGACTGTGGCTTTTGTACGCGCACATAATAACGAATCGAAAACGCTTTGAGATTTCGCAAGAGTTATATATACGCTACGAAGCCAAGAAAAATGATTGCAAAAAATTTTGCAAAATCACCGACGAAAATCCGATTTCGAAATTCTCCATGGAGTTAGTTGCTACCGAGTTCCGCGGGAGTTTGTGCGAATTCGACTATAAGATGTAAACACTGAATATGATTGTTACGTGAAGCAAACGATAGAAAGTATATACATATATAGTTTATATTTGGGCGATTTCTGCAAATTGCAAATCGATACCTTGACACGTTTACCGATCGTAAGAGTTTACCGATCATATTGCTATAAGACATGGCGTTACACCGTATTGGCACTTTTGTGATTGATTTCGTTACATAATGAGTATACGTATATATACATATATATATTTATGTATTTATGAAAAAATCACTAAATGACGTTACCTCTTCAAACGTCAAAATTGTGATTGCTAATGTTTCTAAAGACTTGAAGAAAAGAGAAAAAGATGAAATATTTTCCACTGGAATCCAAAATTAATTTGTTCCCCATGACGATACTTGTTGTACAAAATTTAAATCAGATCGACCAATCGCGTTTGATCTATATCCCATAAGTGGGCATGCGATTGGCTAATTCCACCTCAGTCTCCCCAAAACGAAAACAGCCAATAGCATCCGCCTTGGAGAAGCGGTTTAATAATAATAATAGGTCGTAAGCAATTTTACAATAATAATGATCAAATTAATTTGGATTCCCAGTCTCGTGCTACACGATATATCAGGAAATACAAGGATTGTCGTCAAGATTTACGTTGCGCGTAACCATAAAAAAATTGCTATGGATCTTGATGAAAAAAAAAATATCGATCATTGACATATGAGAATAAAGTAAAAAACGATCGCTCCATCGTCGCTGAACGAAGCTCCAGTTCCTGATGACGAATCCCCAATAGAATTTGCTATGACGATAAACAGAGATTTTATATGGTCGTGTTATATGCGGCAGGTTGCGGCATAAGTGTCAAGGTTATGTTATTACTTGTAAATTAATGTAATTAAACAAAGAAGAAAAAAACAATGAAATCACGTACAGTCCGTTTCAACGATTACCTGGACTGCAGATCCTGACCGGATCTTTGCTTGATGATAGACCCTAGTCCAGGGCACCGTTGATGCTCAATCTACATGGTTAACAGACGTAGGTCATATGCACAGGCATTTGAAAAAAATATACAAGAGCAAAAATAGCGACGCGTAATACATTCGTACGTACGTATACATGCGTATAATATATATATATATATATTTATTTATACATATGGTCTATGTATCATCGTTCTTATCTGTGCGCGTCGAAATTTCTATATCGTTTTTTACATATAACTTCGTTGGTCAGCCTGGCTATTCCTCATTCGCGTGAAAAAGAGCGACTCTTACTAGGGATGAAAAAAGTAAAAAAATAATAATAATTCTAACGTAATAATAATTATCATAATGAACCGAGTCGATCGGAACATATCTCGCTTATCGACTCTTTGATGTCGTACTTCATTTACACGCGCCTTTTCTGATTGGCCGATGACTTTTGCTGCTCGCGACACTTATCGTGGATCACATGGCGATTAGATTACGTAATATTTTCGCGGGTTGTTTATGAAGGAGCGTAATGGCTTTTTCTCGCAGATTTCGCAAAAAATTTTTATTATCGTATGCGATTTTAAATTACGAAATGGTTATTTTGAAAAAATGTTGACTCAAATTTCCCAAAAAAATTTTAACTGCGATGCAAATTTTTTTTGAAATTAGATTATGAGTCAGATCGTTATATATAGAATTAAAATTTTTTTTCGTTTATCGGACACATGTTTATGTCATTGCGAATATCTGGCACGTTCCGATCAGCTCGAGTTTGCCAAACGGAATGAATTCTACCTAAAGTTCGATCTCTATAATGTTGTGATATACTGTAGCCAAAAAAAAAAGATAAAAAAAATTATTCGCAAAATAAAGCAAAACACAAATGTAAGGCGTATTTTTCTATCGGGTTTCCTTTGCACAATTTTTCGCAAAGTCGCAACCGGCGGCGTGTGGCTCTGTTATCAATGACGATTTTTTTTGTTTCTAATTGATTTAATCAATGAGACAAATAGATACGGCAGAACGGTGAATTGTTCCATGTGATTTTATCAATTCACATATGTGACAGTCTCATTAATAACAGACTCATTCCTTGGCACGTTTCTATAAATTATTGGTGAACGATAATGAATGACGATTTTACATTAATATCGCATCGGAATGAATCAGGCTATCAGACTGGAGCCGAAATGTTAAGAATGATTATATCATATTGATTTAATTACGCAAACAAGAATATATTTTGGTTGTTTTTATTTGTAACCAAATATTTGTACTTCTTTGATAAAGAAAAAATAACCGTACTGCTTCCATCGTATTAAAATATCTTTATCATTATTGCATGTGAAAATTTAAAATAATAAATTGCACGAAAATAATTGTATTACCGTTAATCGATTGTTATGCGATTTCATAAATATTTTAATTACATAAATTTAATTCGATATTACAATTTTTGTCAAAAATCACGAATTAATGAATAATTGTCTAATAAAATTGAGATTACGTGCAAAATAATCTATTTCTAACAATGGACTTTGTTTGTTTTGTGTCGCAAGAAGGTTCAGACATTTTCGAATGTGAATAAGACATGCAGAATTGAATGTATGAAAAATATATATATTGGATTTCTGTCCAAGGTGATATATACATTGTATTTATTAGATATATCCACAATCCATTCGTTCTATTTATATCAAGAGAAATTATGACGTCCTGTCGATAAGTGTCTATCAAATTGTATATATACATATCTGTATGGACTATCGAGCTCCAAGTGTCATGAGAAGTAGACAAAGAGAGAAAGAGAATGTAAAGACAAAGCGATAGGAAAAGTACGTGAAGCTGTTGAGTTTCTGAAATCGCGAATATGCGTTAGTCGTATTTCATCATGTGCAACTCGAAGATGCATGCAATCTTTGCACTGATAGTATTGTTGGTCTCAACGAGTTTAGGATATAAAAATCCAAATTATGAAGAAAATCGTCGAACGATGGTTCATCTTTTCGAATGGAAATTCGCAGATATAGCTGATGAGTGCGAGAGATTTCTTGGACCAATGGGATACGCTGCAGTTCAGGTATTTGACTGTATTAAAAAGAATAATAATAATAATTACGAAATTAAAGTAATTGATATCTGACAAAAGGTTATTGCAATGCATCTGGCAGGTATCTCCTGTTCAAGAAAATTTAATAATTTCAAAGAGACCATGGTACGAACGTTATCAAACGATGTCGTACAAAATCGAGACGAGGTCTGGCAACGAGAGACTGTTCAAACAAATGGTCAGACGTTGCAACAAAGTGGGGGTAAGAATTTTCGTAGACGTAATATTGAACCACATGACCTCAAATAAGATACCGGCAATTGGAACCGGAGGCTCAACGGCTCTGACTACGGACAAGGAATATCCAGCTGTTCCTTACAGTAAGGTGCATTTTCATAAAACGTGTGCACTCAAAGACTACAGCAATGCTACGGAAGTACGCGAATGCGAACTACTCAGTCTTCACGATCTGGACCAAAGACAGGAATACGTTAGGCAAAAGATGGTCAATTTTTTGAACAGCCTGATCGACGCCGGTGTCGCTGGTTTTCGGCAAGTTGATGAAAGAATTTTTCGAAAAAGTAATAAAAAATTAAAAATTCATTATACAAATTTTTTTTCTTAGTATCGACGCGGCGAAACACATGTATCCGGAGGATTTGGAGATCATATATGGTAGATTGAAAGATTTGATACCAGGTCAGGGTTTCCCGAAAAAATCAAGGCCTTTCGTTTATCAGGAAGTCATTGACCTTGGCGGTGAGTCGGTAAAGAAGTCAGATTATAATAAGACTGCTACGGTTGTCGAATTTCTGTTCGGTCGAATTTTGGGAGATGCGTTTCGCGGAATTAGACAGCTGAGAGAATTGGAAACTTGGGGTGACTCCTTGTGGGGATTGTTGCCATCCCGGGATGCTGTTGTCATGATTGACAATCATGACAATCAACGCGGTCATGGCGCTGGTGGAAGTTCGATTCTAACCTATAAAACTCCTAAGCAATACAAGGTACTCTGATCTCATCTTCGACATCCATTTGGGGATTTTTTCACCAAAGAGATCAACTATCGATAATTTGATATCGACGTTATTTTGAACCAGTGTAATTTTCCCTTTTGGTCAACAGATGGCCGTGGCCTTTATGTTAGCTCATCCCTACGGATTTGCCAGAGTAATGAGTTCGTTTGATTTTAATGATACCAATGCTGGACCACCGAACGATTCTCAAGAAAATATATTATCTCCAATTATAAATACCGGTGGTACTTGTACTAATGGATGGGTGTGTGAGCACAGATGGCCACAAATTTATAACATGGTTGCCTTCCGAAATGTCGTTGCTGATGCAGCCATTACCAACTGGTGGACCAATGATGATGATCAGGTAGCATTTTCAAGGGGCAATAAAGGATTCGTAGCTTTTAATAACGGAAATACAGCTTTGCGACGTTGGTTGACCACGGGATTATCAGCCGGACGGTATTGTGACGTTATTTCCGGAATGCTCAGCGGTGGACGCTGTACCGGGAAGACCATTGACGTTAACGAGAACAGCCTGGCACTTATTGAGATACTTCCAAATGACCTTGATGGAGTTGTTGCGATTCATGGCAAGGTTTGAATTTGATTATTTTAAATATTTTATTTCATTCTACTGATAATTGTAGAAATGCATTGTTTTTTTTTTGTATTTCAGGCCAAATTATGAACTCCTGGGATCCCATACAAGTTGAAGAGAAATCGTGAAAATTTTAATGCCAGCATCGGCCAATCTAGCAACTTGCTTTATTTCTGCAATAATAAACACGATTTTATTGAGAATACGGTTAATTACTCATTCACTTGTACGGATCCTTTGTTATGTTTTAATAAACATTCTAATAGGTGGATCTAGATGAATTTGAGTTTGTTACCTATCACCAATTCACTTTTTAATTTTGACAATTGTTCCTGTCATGATTATAGGTAATTGATTTAAATTTATTGCTAGCGCTAAATAGATTGTGTATTATAAAAATATTATTAGAGAATACTGCATAATCAACATTTTTGAGTTAGGATAAGTCATTGAAAAAATGTAAGTAATGCATAACCTGAAAATAAATTTCTAAAAATTCCCACAACCTTGTAAATTGTTATGCATCATTGATATACTTATTGATAAGTAATTGATATTTAAGTATTTATAGTAGTATTTAAGTATTTATAATTATCTCTTGACATCAATTGATGTTCAGAAAATAAACACCCACTGTCGAATAAGAATTAAGTTAGTTCTAAGATCCGTCGACTAAAAGAATATATATAATCACAATCAACAATCATGACGGTACTAGTGATAATGAGGTGGGCCAGCTGTATATAAGGCCAGAGTCTCAAAATATTAACACATTCCGGTAAAATGTGTGTTTCCGTATTGATACTTGCTCTGTTTGGGTCCGTTCTGGGGACCCATAAGGACCCACATTTCTCTGACAATCACGGTACTATTGTACATCTCTTTGAATGGAAGTGGTCCGATATTGCTGATGAGTGTGAACGATTTTTGGGCCCTATGGGCTATGGTGGTATTCAGGTATGCATTAAAAAATACGAATAGAGACAACAACTAAATTATCAATTACATACTTCAGACCTCTCCTGTACAAGAAAACGTAGTAATTGGTTCAAGACCATGGTGGGAGCGTTACCAACCAATTTCCTACAAATGGGTCACACGTTCTGGAGATGCAGAAGCGTTCAAAGACATGGTCAGAAGGTGCAACAAGGACGGCGTCAGGATCTACGTTGATGCCGTCATCAACCACATGTCTACGAACCAGAAGCTTGCAGTCGGTACCGGCGGCTCAACCGCTGATACTTCCGCTTTTCAATTCTACGCAGTTCCCTACGGTCCCGGTGACTTCAACAGGGGATGTTCAGTTACCAATTACAAAAACGTCTCAAATGTCCGGAATTGTGAACTGAATGGATTACGTGACTTGAACCAGGGCAAGAACTACGTCAGAGAGAAGATTATCGACTTTATGAACGGATTAATTGATGTTGGTGTTGCTGGTTTCCGGTGAGTAAAAACAAAACAGATTAAAGTACAGTAAATCTCAGTTGTTGATTTGAAAAATTATTTTTTTAAAAATACAGTATCGACGCTGCCAAGCATATGTGGCCAAACGACCTTGAGATCATCTACAACAAGCTACATAACCTCAGCACAAAACACGGTTTCAAATCAGGCCAGCGTCCTTACATCTACCAGGAAGTTATCGATAATGGCGGCGAAGCCGTTTCCAGCAAAGAGTACAACAGGAACGCTGCAGTTACTGAGTTTAAGCACAGTAATAAACTAAGCAACGCTTTCCAAGGCAGAGACGCCCTGAAGTGGCTCATCAACTGGGGCGAAGGTTGGGGTTTCTTGCCATCCGGTGATGCCCTGGTCTTTGTTGATAATCATGACAACCAACGTGGTCATGGATCTGGAGGATCGATCTTGACCCACAAGAAATCCAAGCTCTACAAGGTATTAAACAGCGCAAGCTCTTAGTTGGCAACGTAGGGATTTACGACACGTTAATTCTTATTCTTTCCGACAGATGGCCACTGCATTCATGTTGGCCCATCCCTACGGAGTTACCCAAGTCATGAGCTCTTTCCACTTCGATAACAGTGACGCTGGTCCTCCAGCTGATTCCTCCGGAAACATCATCTCCCCGGGTATAAATGCAGATGGCACCTGCAGCAACGGATGGGTCTGCGAGCATCGTTGGCGTCAGATCTACAACATGGTTCGTTTCCGTAATGTTGTCAAAGGCACCGCACTTAACGACTGGTGGGACAACAAGAGCAACCAAATCGCCTTCTGTCGCGGCGGATCTGGTTTCATTGCAGTGAATGGCGACTCCTGGGACCTTAAACAGACCCTTCAGACTTGTCTGCCGGCTGGTACTTACTGTGACGTCATTTCCGGTAACTTGGTGAACGGAAAATGCTCCGGAAAGTCTGTTACTGTCGGTCGCGATGGTAAGGCTTACATCGAAATATTAAAATCGGAATACGATGGCGTTCTGGCTATTCATAAACAGGCGAGTAACTTTATTGTTTATTTGTTTTATTAAACGTGTTATTGTTTAATCATTCAAACATTTGAATTTGATTGATCCGTATTTTTTTATAGGTAAAGACTAAAAATCAACACAGTTGGAAATGGTATCGATTAGCAGATTGGAATTTACTTCCTTACGTCGTCCCCAAATTAAATGCAGTAATTATACACTTATATGTTAGGCGTAAAATTAAGTTCTTGGAATTTTTTTGCATAATTTAATGTTAAATTGAAAAAGAATGAATAAGTAGCTAATCTTGAAAGCATGTCCCCCGCACTTTGTACGCATTTCTGCCATCTGATAGGCAATTGTCGAATTCCACTTTGGAAAAAAGATGACTGTTTTGAGTCAATGAAATCGTCGATGCTTTGACGGACTTCTTCGGGTGTTCTGTGTTTCAGCCAAGTGATGTTGAAAGGACCGGAAAAGGTGGTAATCAAAAGCGGCAAGGTCTGGAGAATACGACGCCGCGCGAACGAAAATTTCTTAATTTGATCTTATTTGAAACGACAAAAGAAAACAGTGCCTCAAGTGCTGCTTTTGGAAAGACATTGTATTCACTCTGGTTTTTGAGGTTATATCGATAAGAGTGCCATCTGTTATAGAGTATTTTAAAGCCGAGGCTTAGTACTTCCAGACCACCATAGGGCGGTAAAACATTGAAGTTTGAATGGTGTTATCGCTAACTAAAGATTAGGGCCGAGAACTTAGTTGTATGTACACCTAATAAAAGTGACAAGATATGAAGAAATAAAAAATTTTATTTCATCTATTTTTGCAACTAGTTTATTTTAACAGAAATTCATACATGAAAGATATCAGGATGTCATTAAACACAATTTATTTTTTACATAATTTTCCTTTAAATTTCATGATTCATCTGACAGCCACAGTCCAATCAGCATCATACATTGATCATCGAGGAATTCGAGCCCGATGTATTTCGTCAGCTGATCGAATATATTCATACAGGATGCGTTACGTTGCAGCCCAGAACATTGTTGGGTAAGGATATTCATAAAAAGTCATGTGATAGAGTTTTTGGGATTAAAATAACTGTAACACGTTCGCTCAATCCAAGTTGTTACTGCTCTGTATTGTTGCATGTGGTACGGTCAACGGACGGCAAATTGCTGATTGTTGTCAGCCACGTCTCCTCACTCTGTTTACACACACACACACACTTGCGTACACACTCTGATATTACAAATTTATATTTAATTTGTCCAACATCCGCGATGAAAATGCGATTTCGCAGTCTCGTCTCGAGTGGACAAGTTGTCGATTCTTTGATTGATGACGTCAGAGTGGAGAAGTAAATAAGAGAAGCATGTAGCATGGTCGCAGTGCTGCGATACTAGCGCCATCACACGTTAACTAATACGTACTACATACGCCGACACGTGTGAGGGTATAGTACGCTGCAAACTTCACGTTTATACGCACAACCTCAAATTTACTTTTATTTGCTGTCAAGTTAAATGAACGAAAATGGAAAACGAGGAAACTGAAGATAACTTAAAAATTCTAACACCTCCCGGACTACGAGAAAAGACTGACATGATGGACAATCCTGAGAATCAACGCAGTCATGGCGCTGGTGGAAGTTCGATTCTAACCTATAAAACTCCTCAGCAATACAAGGTACCTGTACTCTAATCTCATCTTCGACATCCATTTGGGTATTTTTTCACCAAAGAGATCAACTATCGATAATATGATATCGACGTTTTTTGAACCAGTGTAATTCTCACTTTTGGTCAACAGATGGCCGTGGCCTTTATGTTAGCTCATCCCTATGGATTTGCCAAAGTAATGAGTTCGTTTGATTTTAATGATACCAATGCTGGACCACCGAACGATTCTCAAGTAAATATATTATCGCCAATTATAAATACCGGTGGTACTTGTACTAATGGATGGGTGTGTGAGCACAGATGGCCACAAATTTATAACATGGTTGCCTTCCGAAATGTCGTTGCTGATGCAGCCATTACCAACTGGTGGACCAATGATGATGATCAGGTAGCATTTTCAAGGGGCAATAAAGGATTCGTAGCTTTTAATAACGGAAATACAGCTTTGCGACGTTGGTTGACCACGGGATTATCAGCCGGACGGTATTGTGACGTTATTTCCGGAATGCTCAGCGGTGGACGCTGTACCGGGAAGACCATTGACGTTAACGAGAACAGCCTGGCACTTATTGAGATACTTCCAAATGACCTTGATGGAGTTGTTGCGATTTATGGCAAGGTTTGAGTTCGATTTTTTATTGTACTGATAATAGTATAAATGCTAATTTTGTTGCATTTCAGGCCAAATTATGAACCCCTAGGATCCCATACAAGTTGAAGAGAAATCGTGAAAATTTTAATGCCAGCATCGGCCAATCTACCAAGTTGCTTTATTACTGCAATAATAAACACGATATTATTGAGAATACGGATAATTACTCATTCACTTGTACGGATCCTTTGTTATGTTTTAATAAACATTCTAGTAGGTGGGTCTAGATGAATTTGAATTTGTTACCTATAACCAATTCACTTTTTAATTTTGATAATTGTTCCTGTCATGATTATAGGTAATTAATTTAAATTTATTGCTAGTCCTAAATAGATAGTGCATTATAAGCATATTTGTAGAGAATACTGCATAACCAAAACTTTTGAGTTAGGATAAATCATTGAAAATTTCTAAATAATGAATAACCTCAGAATAAATTTCTAAAAATTCCTACAACTTTGCAAATTGTTATCCATTATTGATATACTTGTTGATAATCGATCTTGCTTCAGAAAACAATCATCCAAAGTCCAATAACAATTAAACGTAAACAAGTGTTTTCGAGAGCACAAAATAAAAGGAAAAGAAGATTCTAAGATCGGCGTTCAAAGATCCATCGATTAATATGAAAAAAAAGAAAAATGTAATCACAATCGACCATTATCGCGATACTAGCGATAACGTCGTGCGGCAGCTGTATATAAAGCCAGAGTCTCAAAGCATCAGCACATTCCGGTAAGATGCGTCTATCCGTATTGATACTTGCTCTGTTTGGGTCCGTTCTGGGGACCCATAAGGACCCACATTTCTCTGACAATCACGGTACTATTGTACATCTCTTTGAATGGAAGTGGTCCGATATTGCTGATGAGTGTGAACGATTTTTGGGCCCTATGGGCTATGGTGGTATTCAGGTATGCATTAAAAAATACGAATAGAGACAACAACTAAATAATCAATTACATACTTCAGACCTCTCCTGTACAAGAAAACGTAGTAATTGGTTCAAGACCATGGTGGGAGCGTTACCAACCAATTTCCTACAAATGGGTCACACGTTCTGGAGATGCAGAAGCGTTCAAAGACATGGTCAGAAGGTGCAACAAGGACGGCGTCAGGATCTACGTTGATGCCGTCATCAACCACATGTCTACGAACCAGAAGCTTGCAGTCGGTACCGGCGGCTCAACCGCTGATACTTCCGCTTTTCAATTCTACGCAGTTCCCTACGGTCCCGGTGACTTCAACAGGGGATGTTCAGTTACCAATTACAACAACGCTGAAAATATCAGGAACTGTGAACTGAGTGGGCTACATGACTTGAACCAGGGTAAGAACTACGTCAGAGAGAAGATTATCGACTTTATGAATGGATTAATTGATGTTGGTGTTGCTGGTTTCCGGTGAGTAAAAACAAAACATATTAAAGTACAGTAAATCTCAGTTGTTGATTTGAAAAATTATTTTTTTAAAAATACAGTATCGACGCTGCCAAGCATATGTGGCCAAACGACCTTGAGATCATCTACAACAAGCTACATAACCTCAGCACAAAACACGGTTTCAAATCAGGCCAGCGTCCTTACATCTACCAGGAAGTTATCGATAATGGCGGCGAAGCCGTTTCCAGCAAAGAGTACAACAGGAACGCTGCAGTTACTGAGTTTAAGCACAGTAATAAACTAAGCAACGCTTTCCAAGGCAGAGACGCCCTGAAGTGGCTCATCAACTGGGGCGAAGGTTGGGGTTTCTTGCCATCCGGTGATGCCCTGGTCTTTGTTGATAATCATGACAACCAACGTGGTCATGGATCTGGAGGATCGATCTTGACCCACAAGAAATCCAAGCTCTACAAGGTGTTAAACAGCGCAAGCTCTTAGTTGGCAACGTAGGGATTTACGACACGTTAATTCTTATTCTTTCCGACAGATGGCCACTGCATTCATGTTGGCCCATCCCTACGGAGTTACCCAAGTCATGAGCTCTTTCCACTTCGATAACAGTGACGCTGGTCCTCCAGCTGATTCCTCCGGAAACATCATCTCCCCGGGTATAAATGCAGATGGCACCTGCAGCAACGGATGGGTCTGCGAGCATCGTTGGCGTCAGATCTACAACATGGTTCGTTTCCGTAATGTTGTCAAAGGCACCGCACTTAACGACTGGTGGGACAACAAGAGCAACCAAATCGCCTTCTGTCGCGGCGGATCTGGTTTCATTGCAGTGAATGGCGACTCCTGGGACCTTAAACAGACCCTTCAGACTTGTCTACCGGCTGGTACTTACTGTGACGTCATTTCCGGTAACTTGGTGAACGGAAAATGCTCCGGAAAGTCTGTTACTGTCGGTCGCGATGGTAAGGCTTACATCGAAATATTAAAATCGGAATACGATGGCGTTCTGGCTATTCATAAACAGGCGAGTAACTTTTTTGTGTATTAGTTTCATTGTTTATTTGTTTCATTAGACGTGTACTGATTGTTTAATCATTTAAACATTTGAATTTAATTCATCTGTTTTTTTTATAGGCAAAGGTCTAGAACATCAATACAGTTGGAAATAGCATCGATTAGCGAATTGGAATTTAATTCCTTACGTCGTCTCCAGATTTAATACAGCAATTCTACGCTTATATAATAGGTAGAGGACGATGTGAAGAAATGAAATATTTTGTGTCATATATTTTTTCAACAAGTTTATTTTAACAGAAACAATGTACTGTTGTTGTGTGATTTTTTTCTCTTTTCCCCAATAATTCCTACTATACATAATATGACAGTTAATCGTAAATAATAATACACGACAGACTTGCGATCCGGAAGTAGAAAATAGGGGGAGGATGGAGATTTGAGTTTCATCAGTTGAACAGGAAAAAAAGGATGTTCAAAGTCGTTTCACAGTGGATGGGACGAGTCGATGAAGTTTATGAATGAACAGGAGGAACAGGAGGGATAAGAGGGCAGGGCAAGGGGGGTAAATTAAAGTATCACAAAATTGCCGTAACGCGCACGCACTTTCGCCTATACAAAGTTTAACAATCGTACATCGTTTATTCATACATGTCCATGCATACGTATACGTACACTGTCATACTCTCTTTCACTGTTTCTCTTTTCCTTTTTTCCCTTTACATTTGCTTTCACTCACACTCTTTTTTACACACTATGGTTAACCACGTGTTCGATAAGATTGAATTATACTAAATAAAATACTATTGGATTCTCGTAAAAGCACGATATAAATTAAATGCCTATGCAGTATGTACAGTGTACCGTTTTAAGTAAAAGCCGCTAAACGCATCTGTCTCGCGCGATTTCCAAAAATCCCCAAACGAGTTCGCACTTTCGTTACGCACGTGTATTGATACTTTTCTATCTCTTGACAATACATTAAATACGAAAATCGTGGTCCATAATTGCGCTCGCGGTTAATTCCTTGTACAATGTGATTGTTCGTTACAAAAAGAGTGCTTTTTCTTTCATATACCTTTGAGGATTCTTGGATTTTATTGTAAAATGGGGCTCGCGAGCGTTTTACAGTCCGCAGTAAATTTAGGCTAATTGTAAATCTAAAAATACTGCTCGTCGTGTGAACTGGGTTTTAATGGTGTAGTACGCGATTCTGTTTTAGTGTATTTCTTCGACATTACGCACTAATTACGTCTTACACGTTTATGAATACAATAAGGCAACGTCTGTTAACCGCTAAATAAATAAATGTTACATTATTTAAAGAAAATGTACATTCGCACTCGACTTGGCTACGCGCTAAAAAGCTATATATAATTAGTCTGGGGTACGTTACAAAAAATGTTCACGTGTGATTATTGCCTGTATTGTCTATCCATTTTTTTTTCCGTATTTCGCTCTACTCAATCTCTCACTTTTTCTCTCTCTTTCCCTCTCTATGCATTTTCCGCACGCGCGCAAGAGCATTAGCAAAAATATAATTTAGTATATTTATTCATTTATATTCATTCATATAAAAACTTCGTTAAAATATATATATATATATATAAAAAAAAAGAAACAACGATTTGAGCAAATACGTATTCAACCTATATATTCATTCATATAAAAACTTCGTTAAAATATATATATATATATATAAAAAAAAAGAAACAACGATTTGAGCAAATACGTATTCAACCTACAGTTAAAGATATAATCGAAATGTTTGTTATTGTTATTGCACATTGTTTGCCGCTAATTAGGGTAAATCTCATTCCATTCTCATTCGATGACGTTCTCGACCTCTTCGATCAGGTCGATTACGTCTTATCAGGTAACCAAGAGTGACGCTCGAATCGCCACGCATTTTATTATTTTTTCCATAGACTCCTAACTTTTTCGTCTTTTGAATTAACACTCGCTTATATGCGCGTTTTAAATTCGCTTTCCTATATTTCAAAATCGCAAAGCGTTCGCACCGCTATTATCAGTAAATAGTATAGGCGATCAGTCATAAATATATAATTTTAACCGATTACATGGAAGACGCTGAACGAAAGAATATATCGGAATTCAATTGTTTTGAATTTTCTAAAATTTTCAAAAATATCCTGCAATATGACGGTTCCTTTTTTTTTATAATCAACCATCAGTTTTCTGCACTTTCCCATGTCCTCGTATCATAAAAATTTTACATCCTCAATGCGATAGCTCTCTATAGCATTTTCCTTTAAGTACAGAGCGGTTGACCAGAAATACCAATGGTCTCTTAATTATTGATTTCAGGCACGATTCCAAGACACGTACTATTCCCATTTCGTAGGAGTAGAGGTCGATATCAGAGGTCACGCGGATAAGGCTGAGAATATGAAGTCGAGGATGTTAAAAGGCGTAGCGAACGAAAGGTCGCCCTGCGGCATAGAAGCATTAGGTACTATAAGACGGCGGAGTCTCCAGCCTTGGTATTACGTCAGAATATAAAAATAACACACAACGATATTCTACCAAAGGACTTTTCTGCTTTAACGCAGTTTCCGGATTTGATCTTGAGCAAGATAGCCGACTGTCATTGCTTTATCGGTTTCTTGAAGACGACTTCCGGTTTGCGTACAGGTCGTTGCACGCGACGTTCTATCCTGAGGGCCTTGTTGAGGTCGATATCAGGCCCCGGAGTCTCCGCCAGTATTTGTCAGTTTCCGGTACTGCTCGGACGACGACCAGACGGCTGCGTCGCGACGGCAGCAGCAGCCGCCACGGCGCTCAGCGCCGGCAACGGCGTCTGATGACAATGCGCACAGTGAAGACACACCGTGCACGCGCCGAGTTTTCTCGCCAGAAGTGCGCGAAGCTTCAATGCCGGGCCCAGCTTCATACCAATTGGACCAGTTAGATGATCTTCCGAGAGTAAGGGTAGCGCAGCACCATCTATACGATGCTCGCGAAAGTTCTGGAACAAACAAGATAAAAATTCGATTAAAAAAAAAACGTATGGACGAACGTAATAAAAATATTTGGAAAAAAGAAGAAAAATAAAAGCGCAGTGGCAATAGAAAAATTTTTTTGAAAAATCCAAAAAGCACCAACCACCACTGTACAGGATGTCAAGAGGAAGAAAAAAGTGAACAGAACATATGAATATAGCAAAGAAGTCTCGTCGATCTGAAAAAAAAAAAAAGAAACCAGTTCATTCATTCTTTCGAACCTAAATACGGAGAGGGATAATTACGTTCAGCGGCTGTAGGTTTGCTGTAGTTCATGGAATACGAGTACCTTTTATGAATGAAATATTCCAGCCGTAATGTGACTTGCGCACGCAACGATATAGACGGCCTAGGCTGCAACCTAACCCAACCGGTCCGAAGACGCACGCGCTCTAAGATCCTGCCACTCGGAGCATTGCGATCTTCTTTCGCGTTTCTTATGCCTCCCCTTCTTTCCTCTACCTGCTTCTTTCATATCCGGTCTCGTGATGCTCGCCACCGCGACGGCCGCGGATAGACGCTCTCGCTATAGGTATAAAAACACGAAGCCAGTACCCCGAGGGTTCGGTCCAACCAGGCACAGAGCGTACCTACTGGCGGCAAAGAGAATTTGTAATTTATTCGTAATGGCCGAGGCGGCAATTCCACGTTTAAGTTGCATTAACTGGTCTGACTACGCAGGCACCACTACTACTCGCGGCTCGAGCAACGACGCGCTATGCCTAACCTTAAATTCTTCTTCTACTTCTCTTTTGCTACTTCTCCCCGAGACGCCTAATTAACGTCATTACGCGAAAGAGATGTTCCCTCCTCGGGGACAGAATGACCGTTATTAAATGTACATAAATATAAGGCTCACTTTTATGCAATACCCTAAAACTGGTTTAACGATCCATGAGCATGAATTATGCTCCGGTCCGCCGCGCCACGAATTATCCTTAAGATCCGTGCACATGAGCGCGCTCGGAAATTACAATGTAAACCCGCACTTGTGCTCGCCTTCCATTTCGGTCTGACATTTACTTCACTTGACTCCTGTACCTTCCGGCCACTCGGCAGGCACTGCCCACTACGCTTCACTGACAATTCCAAATTCGCATTCCTCCCCGCAACTCCAGCTCGATCGATCGCTGGATACGAGTATGTGGATTCGCGGAAGTTTTCATGTGAAAAAGTCTCTTACGTCAATTCCAGTGGTATTAATCTCCTTTGGCATCCACGTCAACGGGTGAACGAGTTATTTGACTGCAACTCCATTTTTTTTTATTTTTTTTTTAAATCCTTACTCCATATCGCCAAAATGCCAAAGTATAACGTGACCCTCGTGGCAGCTGCAGTTGTCGGAATATATATCATCTTCGTGTTGCACCGCAGGCGACTGCGCTCGGCCGATTCCGAAGAAGACAACCTATATTTTCTCCAGCCAAGCTCGAAAACGCGAGGGCAACGTCGCTACGCATCAATTATACCTTCCTCAAACACATTATTAGTCTGGTGCGTCGCATGTGCGTACATACCGACCGGGGAAGCGTGTATATAAATTAGTATTATTAATTTATCGATGATCGACCTGGTTCGAGAACGACGAGGGGAAATTCGATGAAATATATATATAAAGGATTCACGTAAGGAATATTACTTTCAATGAACAGTGTGAAAGCGTGATAATTTCTAAAAAAATTTTGAAGAATAAAAAAATCGAGACTCAAATTCTTCAAGTTGTCAGTACGGTTAATCTTCAACGAGACTTCCGGCCAACTATCTCACAGATGTTCCTGGAAAGGTTATCCCGATCCGCGAGGTCGTGGAATTTCACGAGATCTTAAGAATATCGTATATATGCCCGTCCATATGAGTATGGCGTTCCAGAAGGTTCCCGGCAAAGGGACGAAGATACGTAACGCGGATTCCGCGCGTAAGAGGCGCAGACCGCGTCGTTCGCATTCTTGCGCGGCTGCCGGCATTAGCGGGGCCCGCGCTGATAAATAATTCATCCGGCAAATATAAATGGATGCGTGTCGTTGCTGACGTTCGAGTATAAATCGGTATAAGACACACAAGGCTACCTGACACACTGGTAGCGTCCCAGGCCGTACGTTCTGACCCGTACAAGTCGAACCCAAGTGTCACGTGGACGTTATTGCATATCTCAGTCACACCTAACCTAATCTCTATTCCTGACCGAGGTGCCAGAACAAAACGGTACCAGAAAACAAATCGACCACCAATACCCACAGAGGGTCTAATGGAGATATAACCTGAAATTAGACTACTAGATGAGACAAGCCAGTGGCGTCCTTATTTAAAAAAAAATCTACAATAAAGCCCCGTTCACATTTACGAATGATCGTTTTAATATTTGTATACGGGGATCGAAATTTTTTGAAAAATTTTTATATCGTGCCGAGGGCCCCTGGAATCGTTGCTACGCCACTGTGCATCGAGGACTGGTGACCTGCCACGCCCTGGCGAGGTCGTCCCGCACCTCCTGCTTCTCCGAGAGCGACCAGCGACCGACGACCGACGACTGGCGACCAGCAGACGCCCCAGGCATCAGCTTAACCAGATCAACATCCAGCGTTGCGCTCTGGCGCTGGGCATCCAATAACGTGTCTATGGTATATCTATATATTCGAGTCGTGTAATGCCATGCGTTCCATTTGCCCGATACTAATGGAATTGCCGAATGAATCCCTGTGGAACGTCCGACTGATCGGCGAGGAGGTAGTGAGGGGGGCAGGCGAGGTTGTCTGCTGCAACTGCAGAACGAACCGAACGACGGATCAGATATTCCAGAGGGATCCGGTGCCTTCCTGGGAATTCTTGTTGCACTGTAATTGAGAGACATTCGGCGGCTGTGTATGGGTGCATTAGCATCTTCTGCTGCACCAGGAGCCGGGCAAGCGTATTAATTGCTCATCAACGGTAGCGAAGGGTGTATATACGTTGATATTAGCATAAGTAACTGGTTTCCTGGAAGGGACGTAACAACCTTGCAAATTTCTTGCCGGACAATTCCGAAAAGTAAAAAGTGTCCTAAAGGGACCGTATTACAATTTCGTGTTAGTTTCTTTATTTATTTTCACCAGACTAATGACTGCTCCTGATATTGCATGCTGGGTATGCGTCATTCTATTGGCGCATATCTGCACGTTTACTTTTTTTACAGAGACTATCTTGTAGGTAGGTACCTGCCTGTCTACTTACTTGCTATATCTGTCCTGTACCTAACCTATACCCACTATCGGCTAAAACCTTTATTAATCCTCGTCGTCGTAGCGCTCGGCAATAATTCGTTATTAGCGTTCCGTAGCGATAAACTAGCGCCAATAAATCTATTCGATTCGGCACGCTCGCGTGCGCAAATCGTCGCGGCACGCGCGAAACGCGTCGCGAATTACGAGCTCTCATCGATGAATCAGTACGATTTGAAGATTCGTCTTTTACGGCGTTTGCCAATTGTAAATTGGACAGGCTCTCTGAGCTGATGTACAATAGTTTATTCAACGTAGGTAAATATAATACGATATATCGATACGTTTCAGTGAGTGCCAAATATAAAAAAAAATTGCCGATCGACATATTTATATATACGACCAATGACGGATACGAAAAAAAAATTATTTTTAGTTCGTTCGACATTTTTCAAAATATAAAATCTCGAAATTAATGAATGCGCCTGTCGCCGGGCAACCCGTCATACTCGCCATATAGTAATGCTGTCATGTATAAATTACTTTGATATTTGCCTATGGATATTTTTCATAATAATTAATAGCGCGATAACACGAATCACATATATCGAATCGGCTGTCAATGGATGCATATTAATATTGGTTAATTCCCAGCAGTTGAATATTGATAAATCAAGAATTTCTCTGTATGCACGTGAATCGCGAAAAAAGATCGACGTCTCGGGACGCTGAAAACTCGTCGGTAACTCAAAGCGCCAGTAGGTATCCCGTCGGGTTGATAGCATTAAATGGATACATAACGATGTACATAGGTTCACATATCGCGCGGAGATACTGAAATCGCAAGTGGAATCAATCGATCTGAAGTTGCAGCTTATGCACGCGGTGTAACACGCTTCTTTCCGATCGGGTTCCCACATTCGCGTCGCATTAAAATAATATATTATGCCGCGTTTTCCCATGAGGGGCGGCGCACCTTGCCGGCGATGCTCACGACGCGACGTAAAGTTACGAGGCGGCGTCGGTATAAGCAGAAGCAAAAGCGGCAGCGACAGCAGCCCGAAGGCAGCGCCGCGCGCAACGAACTTGGCACCGGAGACGTCTCGATGGGGGCAGCGGCAGCAGCGCCATTTCCATTCCCGCCGGTGGCAGAAGTAGGTACTAGTCGATCATAAGATAAAAGTGATTGACTTTTGAAACGAATCCAACGTCAATGGGATTTTACGTAAGATAAAATACGGTGCGTGGATGTACTTTTGTTCTTTGAAAAAAAAAAGAAAGAAAGAAAAAAGAGCATCACGGATTATCGGCGACCTTCCACTTCCTTCTTCAATTAGCTTTACAAGCGGCCGCTCGTTAAACTTTTATGCTTTACTCAACGACTCGTTACGAGGTCCCATATACGTGGGTCCAGGTATGTATAGGGCGATTCTGATGAAAATCTCGGGCACGCCGGCCGCTCCCTCTATATAATATCATACCTTTTTATTTGACTGCCGGTCGCATTGCCGATGCCGGCTACGATCTCGATCTTAGAGCGTTAAGCACACACGACCTTTACCGATCCGACCGTGAACTTTCTAAGCTAATGAATTCCAGACGAGTCGCCGCAGGTGCGTTCTGCATTTCCTGTCGGACCCCGTTCCTCGCGGGCTTCGCGTCGTCCCGGTGAAAACTAGAAGGCTACACTGGTACGCGGGGGACCCGAGGTCGGCCTCGCTCGGCTCTTCGTCACTCCTAACGCGCATATACAGCCGTTCACGTATCGGCAGAGGCACTCTCGGACACAGGTGCACGAGATCCGAGGTGCTTTTTTTTATGAAGATCGCAGGAAATGCCCGAGGCATTAAAAAAGGAAAATTTATAATATCCAGGGAAAGTCATGGGTGTAATAAAAAAATTCTAAGTGGGTACTACGTTATATGTATACACGGTTGAGGTCAGATCTCGTAAACGGTACCCAGTGTGATTTCTGTACCGGATCGTTGATGATGTCGGCAGAGATGGCGTTGAGGTACCTGGACGAGCGGCCTCTCGAAAGGCAACCTTGCAATGACCTCGGATGAACCCGGGTGCTCGTGGTAGTAGATAGTGCGCGGTTACGTTCAGCCCGTAGCCCGCTAGACCTCCGCGGTCGAGTTATCGGCAGGAAATCTACTCCCGTAGGCATGCCGCAGGTATCGCCGTGGCTACGCTCCTGCACGGGTATACCTACTTCTACTTCTACTTCGGGCCCCCCCTGCCTTCTGGTTCTGGTATTCCTGGCACCCTAGCCATTGCTCGAGATGGCACTGCCGCATGGTAGGCTACAACGTGCTACCAGCGGGAGCGCGGCTCCGATACAAGATACTGCCACGTGTTACACGCTGTTTGCCACCAGAGGAACGGCGTGCGCTATTCTTCCAGGACAATAACGAATCGTCCTTACCGGAGCGAGTGTCCTCTTCCGCCATTGGTCGTAGCGCTGGAATTGACCCGGGACACATGTACGCCGAAGTTGTAGCACGAAATTTGTAAAAATTCCAAAATTTTTTTTATTCTATACACAATATAGTACACGACTGCGGTAACTGATTGATGAATTTTTTTAAATTTACCGCCACTGATGTACTGCCTTTTTACGCGTTTGTTCGATGTCGGTACTCGATCGGTATTGTCGCGCTCTACATGTCCGGACGGGCGCCGCGCAGAGAATGCTATAGTGGACGAGAGGTCGCATTGATCAGGTCCTTTTCAAGATGACATTTAGTGCTGTGGGTGGCGGGCGCCACGCCAAGGAAAATGTCAAGGAGCGTCGAAGTGACCAAGGGGTGGGGAATAATGGATTCAACGCGACCTTATATAATGATGGCGTTTTTTAATAATCATAAGGAATAGTGTAAATATTGCTATAAAAATATAATGAATTTAATGGGAAACTGTATAAAATTTATATTGGTACTGGATTTTCTTTCAATTTTTTTTTCTTTTCCTAATGTCTTTTCAACCGCGTCGAAGTGTCCACTTCTGTCACGGACAATGAGTTTCACATAGCGTCCTATGTACCGCTAGTATCGATTTACTATCTATGCGCGAGTATCGAATCGAGGATGATTAATAAAAAAAATTCAAGCATGTCACTGAACCATATCGTTTTCGAAGTACACTTCGAGCAATCCGCTATGCAAAAGAGTTACTGACGAACCTTATAAATTTAAACGGAGCGAGACAACCATGTACGCCATTTGCGTCCGATCGACATTTATAGAATTACTCTGTGAAATTTTAATGCGAGCTGCGTGTCGAACGTCATCTACCACAGGTGATCAGTGACAATGTGATTCTGCCGAGAACAGGTATAAGGCCCTCCTTTGTACTCTTGTGTAACAAGTACACAGTCATTTAACCCTTTAAGTGCCGGGCGAAAACCGATGCCTATGTGAGAATAACCGGACGAATTTGACGAATTTTACAACGAGTTGGGCAAAAAGGTCATAAAAATCAAACTAAAAATGATAATCAAATATTTCAAAAAACAACGTATTATGGAAGAGAGAATAATGTAATGCTAATTGTATTTCAGCATTTATTTTGAGATAGAGCTTTCTCGCGATGCGAAGAATAAGGTGCCATCGCATACGCAACGATATACCGTCGTCCGGCATTAAAAGCGTTAAGGAGTATAGACTATACGTATACTCTCCTTTATCTTAAAATACCGTAATAATTTTTAGGGATGCAAAAAAAAATTTCGAAATTTCACGGTTAATTCTCAGATTTTTCAAATTCATTAGTATCGATCACAGAGATATCAATTGACGACTATCGATTGAATTATCAATTTGTAATATAATTTCTGTTGATTTCAAATCAGTATAGACAGACGGGTATGGTTTGTCAGGATAATGAAGACTATAAGGTTAAGGACAGATAAGGACAGAGAACACGGATGATCGATACGATTTTCACGGAATCCTCTGTTAGATCCACCAAACCCGATGATCCAGGTCAATTCCGTGTAGTGGGGTCTGTGAAGATCCCGATGACTTTTTTGCGCCAGGAAGGATCTTCATTGAGAGACCAGTAGCTTAAATGCTCCTAGCGCGGCGTTTCACAACGGTTTAACGTGTCGATTCACAAGGACTGAAGAACCGAGTAATTCCTTGGGTAGTTTTTAAGGAGGGACTTAACACGGCATAAAAGTGTCTCATGATCGTGAGAGAGACCGGTTGGATCACCAGGTCTGGGACCGGTGCAATGAGTTCATTCTGGATTGAAGAAGGCCTACCGATTCCTCCTTGGATCGTTGTTTCACCGATAATTGATTGACTCGGTAGGCCCCGTATCGAAATCGGTCAATTTTTACCGATCGGATTGCCGTCATTTCGTGCACGTTCGAGCGTAACACAAACAATGGGCCAGACGGTAGCACGGACAAAAATGCTCACGTGGTCCATCACGGAGATCAATTAAAACTAAACATGGTACTTGCGAATTTTGACTGCCGATTTCAAAATAAAAAAAAATTGCCCAGCTAATTTCCTCCTCGTGCTCCGTACTCGACTCGGCCCAAAGCCCGATATCGATTAGACAGTTTATATCTTACTCGATGCTCGCGTGCGAGCGGATACAAGCCGGATTGGAAAGGTGGGTTTTACGTGTGCACATTCGTTTCTTATGGTTTCGTGATCTATGGCTGTACGTGGGAGCTAGAATTACGTCAGATATGCCAACTGCGACCGGTGCCAGATGCTTCCCTCTGTGTGCAATTATACGGAACTAGCAGAAATCAAAATTTTTTTTTTTTTAAATATCAGACCTATGAAACTCTCCTAAAAGTATATTTACGGAATATTTAATAATTTTATTAAATTTTCATGGACAATAAAATTCCAAGACCAGACCCATGAGAAAACCCGTAAAGTCCATCGCTCGACATTTTGACATTTGTCTACTGCTCGGGACACAGGCAGAGCACGCCGTTGAAGTCAGTCGTGCGTTTCGTATCTAATGCCCTTTAGTTGGGTCGAGTATAATAAGCAACAATGATAGTGATTTCGCTTATTTGTTAAGCTCGCGAAGATTTATCTGGTGATTGAGAGCGGCCATGTTGAAACGGCCACGACTTCGTTCTCACATAATAAGGACAAGGGAACGTGAATATTAAAACGAATGGGACGGAATGACGTCCTCGAAGAAATAGGGGCAGCCTAGTTTAGTTTATCTTGGAAGTTCAAGCAAAGCAAGAATAAGAGAGAAAAGCACTAATGAGGTAGCTGCCCTTTTTCCCCCCCAAGGAATAGCCCATTTCGCGGGTAATAAAAGTTCCCTAGCCGTGGCGCTAGTGTCGGCTTTAAAGCAGGCGGTATACGAGCTGCGACGAGACGTTGTTCTCAACGACGCGACGTGGTTAACGAGTCGCTTGAAGATGTCGCGTAAAATGAAGGGCCTACCTCTTCCTCCCTTGACACTACGATTATACTGCACCTTTCAAAAGTTCCTGACGCTAAGCTCTTCGTTCCCTATATTATGGCTGCAGATAAGCCGGGCTTGTCGCTTTAATGAAAATTGTCGTGTGATTTCGCGTTAATACGTCACAAACCAGTTGCGCAGCGTTGCCGATACAACTATGCACTAGATACGTATATATGTTAAAATTATTTTTAAAAAATCAAAAAATTACATTTTTAAATTATGAAAATTTTTTACGATTTTTTCTTTCAAAATCCAATATCAAATTCTAACCAGTAATTTCTAGATTACGCTTTTCTGTTTTCTGACTTGAATTTACCTATAGCTACATCGGAGATCTCAAAAACCGCAGAATGTAAAATAACCACGTGGTCTCAACTACCGGCACAGCGGAACTGAGACCTTTACCACTAATCCTTGGCACAGGGAAGAGAAAGAAAAAAAAAAAAAGAGGAACTGCCTGTATATGCCCCGCGAGGAACTTTCCTCGCTGAAATCTCAAGCCCACCCCGTAAAAACGTCTTGAAGTTATTCGTAACTTTATACGGCTGCTCCCCATGACCATAGATATACAAACTGAAGTTAGCTTCGTCCGTTTGATTCCCGCGTCACATCCAACTTGGGTTAACTGTCTTAAGTGAGCGCGCCTGTGTATTTCTACATGTACAAATGTAGGTAATGGAAACGGTGAGCGGCGTATAATAAATTGGCGAATGGTACCAGGAACGTTAATGGGAATGAATAGAAAGGAAAATGTAGAAGCACAAGACAACTAATTGACAAGGAGAAGAGTAGCTAAGGAGCGTTAGTTGGCAGTACTGAGAGATGAATAAAATTAAAAGAGAAAAAAAATTTCACAACGACAAAGCGGTACCAGAGATAAAAAGAAAGGTTAACGCCGGTCAGGTGGATCGAGGGGTCAGGAGTTCAGCTTACGAAATTTTCGTGTTACGATTATTCGCGGTCAATAAAGGAAAGGAATAAAGAGAGAAATAAAAGAGCAAGTGAGACACGGCAGAAAATTCGCCCTGGACCCCCATTACCATACGTTATTGGCCGCGGTGTCGGTCGGTCAGTGTTGCCATAACTCTAAATAAATAAACCCCAGAGGCAGATAAATCTGCGATACGCCGCGCGTGTATAATGCAAATGCAATCATGTCCGGGGAGCCCGGCGATGCTTAAAACTCGGACGGGACTCTCTTAGCCTGGTCCAGAGTAGAGATCCTTGGGCGTCCTGGATGCTGCAGTGGAAGTCCCGTGCAAGAGGAAGCCTGGAGCGAGCCAACCCACGCGACTTCTAGGTAGCGTGGTACATCACAGCCGGGATAGTGCGTGGTTGCAGATTTATCGAAGATTTATCGATAATTAACGCCCGTAACTGCTCTAACGTTCTGCCATTTTTTTATTCGACTTCTAATGACCCAATCGTTCGTAAATTCTAATCCCTACTGCTTCCACTCTCTGCCTCTCTCTCTCTCTCTCTCTCTCTCTCTCTCTCTCTCTCTCTCTCTCTCTCTCT
>NW_014333664.1:1156908-1180798 GCF_000341935.2 Cephus cinctus | reverse complement strand
TCCCTACTGCTTCCACTCTCTCTCTCTCTCTCTCTCTCTCTCTCTCTCTCTCTCTCTCTCTCTCTCTCTCTCTCTATCTCGTTTTCTCTCAGGATGATACAATAATAGGGAATGAGGTCCACGTCATCGGCAACGACTTCAAGTCCCTCCGAGGAGGTCGATCGACTACGACGATGATCGTAGATAGGGATCCTGAGACAGCGTGACGTGTGTAGTGGGACCCTCGTTAAATTAGAGCCATGGACACGATGATAATTATAATTATTGATAGGATCGCGCGCCGCGGTTGACCGGTTGGTTTATCCTTCTCTATATACACCGAGGTATCTCGACCTTCTTTACTGGCAACTGATATCAGCAGTGTATACGTATATACGTTCTGGTACTTCCCATCTACCTACGGGACCCGGTACCATCTCCTCGTAGTCCGACCCTGTCGTCCTTCTCTACGAGCCAGACCTACGATTTGTTGACACTGCCCGTTACCACGAGATCTGATCTCGTGCCAGCAACGACCCGTGCTACCTTGTAATAGTCGAATATACCTCGAAGCGGACGAAATTTATACGCAAGGGACCCCGACTTAACCCCGAGTATCTGCTTACACGAGAACCGCATGGACCGACTGTAAATTCGATTTGAAATATCGTAAGGCCCCATCGCCGTCCACTGATGCAATAGGTCGAAAGTGCCTTTGGCAATTTCTACGATCGGACAAATTCGTGCGGGGTTTCGTATACGGAATCGGCTGAGATCGGTGAATTACAATGTTTTAACGAAATTAATTAATTACTTGATAATTATTTTTTAGAAGGACTATAAATACGAAATCAACGTTCTACCTGGTTGGATCACTAATTATCCATGATGATCACGATGATCGCTATGGACAGGTTCTCCCACGGTGTTAAATATTTATTAATCGTCAGACGGTCGGGCCGAGGTGTAATTATCGTTAGATAATTTTCGTCACGTGGGAGGAGTCCCAATTTTAGTGACAGGCCCTTCGTTTCCACCTATAGTCTCTATGTGTGAGGCGTTAACGATGAGTCCCAAGACGCTTGACGATCCTTTTAAACGACTGAGAGCCACTGTGAGGCCCACTCTCCGAGAAAGGACTCGAACGGTAATGGAGGTAAAAGGGGGCCCGATGAATGTTTCGGGCGTATCACTCATTATCAGGCTTCCGGGAATATCTCTGTGGGCAGTGATCAATAGAGCTCATCTGAAAGAAGAGGCCCAAAAGTACGACGTCCCTTTAGATCCTACCACGGCGTCACGCCTTTAGAGATGGATACTTGTTACCCTTCGCGGAACACCACTGTTCCGGTGTTACAGACACGTGGGCCCTTTCCACGTATCACGTAGATACAGACGGGGGGCAGGAAGGGCCCACGCTAAGCCACCGCGCTGACTTCGATTAGATTTTAATCGATGCTATTCCACAGCTTGATTGGCTTTTTGTCGGACCTTCTCAAGTAAGTCCCAAATACCTTGCGCAACCGGCAGACCTGGACACCTATCTAATCTGTCTAAATTACCGACCCGGAATGATTTCACTGCACGGGGGTCACTGTACGATAAGATTGGATTCATCCTTCACCTGTATGCATAGAGAAGAAAAATGATAATTTTTTTTTCACTTTTCGAAACTTCATCAAATTTTTAATATCCGTTACTAACTAAACGTCCGTACTATAGGACGTGGTAGCAGTGGAGAAAGTCAATGAGAATTTAGAAAGACACGTGGTAGCGCAATATACTGCACGTATCTATACTTAGCTGTATCTAATCTTAGCAATGTACATTGAATTAGGGATTATCGGAATAACAAGACCAGCGTATCTATATACGTTACTGGCCTTAACGAAGATCATCCAACGACAAAGACCTGCCGTGATATCCTGATGGGCAGTAGGTACCTACTTGCTGGACCCTGGACCTCAACCTACGGACGAGATACTCGGTTGGTACTGCTGTATCGAGATCGCGACGTGTGTGGTCGTCTTAAGGAGGTTGACACAGGGTGCTCCGTTAAACTTCACCTTGCTTACATCAAGATACAGATAGAATTATGCGATTCCGGTAGGTATACTAATCTCTTGGAACGTCACTGGTCCAATGCATCATTCAATGATACCAATGACCACGATGAGCTTGACGCTTCGAAGGAACACATGGCAGTGTCCGTCCCATTCGATACCAGGCTAACCATGACTTTCCTCGATTGTACGAGTTGGCGGCACTGTAGTACTGATTGATTGCTTATCGGAATTATTTGTTTACCTATTTTTAAGAATAAATTCACATTAGTTCGACCACGGCGGGATTGCTGATTGGAATGAGAACTCTTAGCGATGGTATCGTCGCATTATTTAACATACTGGAACGTTAATTCGATGATTCCATGGCATGATCTTCGTTACGGCTTGTACAGGACCAGACTGCTTAAGGACGTATCTCCCGGTGGTATTATCATTTTATTGCCAGTACACAATGCGGGTTAACGATCGTTAATTCCGCGGCATCCAGCGACAGCCGATTTTTCGTTACCGAACGATTTGAATTTCATAATATATATAGAAATTTTTAATATATAATTTTTTTATAGCGACCCATTCACTTAAAAAAAAAAAAATTAACTTTTAACAAATTTTATGAAGATCCAGAAACGTTCCTTCTGTTCAACCGCGAGACAGATTCTCTCGGTACGTTCCTGGGCCTCGTCTCGTTCGGATTCTCATTCTCTCAGCGGGCGCCTGCTGTCTGTGACGGGTCCACCTGCCTCCGCCAGAGAAGATACCCCCACCTGACCCCAGTGCGCAGGATTACGCGGATCCTACACGAGCGCAGGTTTAAATCCTTGATATGAGATTTATGCACGGCAAAAGTCAGAGTCAGAGCAGTGGGATCCCGGTGGTATAAGAAGCGGACCGAGAGTCTCGGTGGCAGAGGCCATATCGCAGCTTCCCATCGGCAAGGCGATAATAAACAAGTCGCGAGATTTCGCTGCGAGAAGGGAGAAATGGCGTGCCATGCCGTCTCGTGGTAAATCGTGAATCGTTGAAAACGAATGCACGACTTATGTGTCCGATTAAAGTCGTCGCTTCGCTCAGAGCGCTCCCTGTTCCTTCTGTCTTATAGGTTAGGTACGTTAGGCCACCTCGAGTCGAGAAATAGCATTGCCGGGTTCGACGCGATACGCCATTTGCCGCGTGATACTTATTCCGCGGTCGATACTCGGTATAAGACGATCGATACCGATTAATGCCGAGGAATATTTAACGGATCGATCGAGAGCCACGAGGTGTCTAACGGGTGACCGTCAAATAGATACCGGAGCGAACGATGGTATGGTAGTAAAAGGAGGTGTGGTAATAAAAAAAATTATTACTCAAGATTTTTCGTATAAAAACAAAATTACGATTGATACGAAATTCGAGGCAAAGTAAATCGTTACCGATCGAAGTCGGCCAATAAAGTCGAAGTGAAGTAAGGTAGCTCGTGTTGTTTTTCCCTTCTTCTTCTTTTTTCTTCCCCTCCCGATATAAAGTGTAATTACTTCTAGTCCGCGCGCCGGTTCACCCGATGGTTCCGATAGCCAAACTTATAATTTAATGGTTAATTATATAAGGGTTCCAGCGCGATTCGGTGAGCCACTGGGCGGACACGATGACGTGCAGGAATGTCTGCATCGGGGGTCCTACAGACAGTGGGGCCCCCCTTTGGCTCAGGATATTCGTTTCAGTCCCTGCCCCCCTTTTTCCCTATCGCTACCACCACCACTGGTTCACGAATCCGTGAACGCACGTGTATATACGTATATTCAAGTATATGACTTCAGGGACCCGCTCACCAATGGACAAAGTGGACGAGTCAGCAAGGGCCAATCAGTGCAGAACTGCTACCCTTTCTTTTTTATTCGCCCCCCGCAGCCCCACCCCCCTTTTAAATTTTTCTTTCTCCTTTTCTCTCTTCTCATCGCGAGATATTGTTTATTGCCTCGAGGCCCACTGGACCCTGTTCTCGAGCTACCACGAGATCGCCCTTTTCATTATTATTATTATTAGTCAGAAGGGATAAGATCGGTGGGACACTTTAAATTCCAGATCGTTATCAGACACCCGTTATCAAATATGAAAATTAAAAAAAATAAAAGGAAATTAAAAATTTTTTTATTACGAACTTCAAGTGCGAATTTTCACAATATATGATCAGTTCAGAACCGAGTTGGGTGAAGGTTGGATTCGGTTCAGCCTGAAGATCGGCAATTGAAATAAATAATAGAGGCTGCCTCGTGCTCTATGCGAATGACTAACTGTACCTAATCCAGGTTCCAGGGGTGAGGACGAAGGTAAAGGCGGTGTCCACAAGTACGAAAGTTCGTACGAGAATAAGAGAAAAAGAAAAGTCATAGAGGAATTGTCCGTATCGATAGGAAAATGATAAAGATCTGTCCAGGTTTATCGTAGAGCGTCGTCCGGATCGAATCGGATCGAAGAATCGCTGTGGGTGGTGAGAAACAGAAGATAGAAGAAGGGTTAAGAAGATCGCCTATATAGAAGCTAGACGAAGAAGCCAAGAGCACCAAGAGAAATAAGAGAGGCTGAACCTACGCTGAACCTCTAGGCCGTTCCGCGTCCTCGCACACCGGGCGTGTCCTCATAGAATTCGATTATTACCAGTCGGATCGAAAATCGACAAATTTCAATCCTCGATATCCACCGCGACTTACAATCCGATTAATTTCAAATCGCAAAATTTTTCCCTAAAAAAATTGCACTTCCGGTCGAATACCTCGACGCCATGTTAAATCGCGAATTCCGAGGAGTCAGGAGGACATGCTTCTCGATAGTGAGCATACATATCGACCGTCAATGCGCTATAAAGGATCGATGAATAAGACGAGGATAAAACGATAGAAAACACAGGAGAGAAAAAGAAGAAACTGAATGAAAAAGTGAGAGAGAAGGAGGAAACGCTCTTGATCCAAGGATACCGCACGAAATGGACTCGTACGTCATAGTCGTAAGAGACCGAGACGCCCGCTGGTCTTCTTCTGGTAGTATATTCTTTCTACCTTTCGGTGGTAATCGATTCCGGTTACCTTCTCTCGGGAGGCATTGTAGGGACATCGGTCCCACGTGATACTATCTATATGGATCGCAGCGCGGTAAAGCCGACGGCTCTGAGAAATCCAGCAAGAGTGTATGTATGTATATATATATATATATGGCCACGCAAAGAGAGAGACAGATATAGCCCGTGGTGTATATATGTCTGTCTCAGGCTCTCAGGGCAGCTGGAGTGTGGCAGCCTCCGTAGGGAACCCTAACTCACCATATAATCACCGTCATTGTACTACTGACAGCGCGACAGGTTAGCGTAAAATGGCGTTCTGTTATACGTCGTCTGGTAGCGGCGGATGGCGTTACTGTCGCGCGATCATTTGGTTGACATCGGACAGCCGTAAAGCTTATACCCATTATATGAGTTAGTTTGAATGAACGATTGCGACATAGGAGCCATACCGCGATAAGGGGAGCGAAGCGTAGGTAAATACAGAAGCGATGGATTATGGGAGTTGGCGACGCCATCTTGACCGGTGTTCTCGTAGAAGCGCAGGTTGGTGGGTCTTTTTGTATATCGTACGGGGGCATGGCTGGAGGCTGGGATTTTTAATGCTCTTTGCGATTCGCAAGGAAATATTAAATGCCCGGTTAAAAGGCCGGGCGATAAAGTTGTCCTGGTTCGGCCGTAAATACATCGCGCTCTAGCGGGCGATTCTGTAATTAATTGTTCGTTGTTAAACTGTCCCGCGTGGCGCGCTGGCGTCGGCTCGTTGCATTTACGGTAGCGGCCAGGACTGTTATTCTCGTTTGTGAATAATGTACCGGCGATCGTAGTCGGAGATACGCGCGAGTCGTATAATTATGATAGGGCGGCCTCGCGATAATTGCGTTGTGGTTGGGCCCCGAGTCACCCGGAGGGTTTACACCGATTTAATATTAACTCGATTAACCGATTGCACTATCAGCCCTACGTCGCTGTGGATTTTAAGATCGTTACGTGAACTCGCGCGGGCGCACCTCCGGATAGAGACTATTTTTTCAGTGCATCGGAAGAAATAATGCACGCGAGTGTGTTTATCGTCGAATGGGATCGATCGAACGGTAAACAGGGAGCCAAAATGGCCTAATTGTCGATGGAGACCCCCTATTGGCTCGCGGTATGTAATTACAAGGCAGTGACTCGACGCTATAGAAATTCTACGCTTCTTATCGAACCCATAGTTCCATGGGAGCGAGAGGGACCCACCTCGCGGGACCACCGGTCATTTAATCCCATGACACCGTGCATTGCGAACGAGGCCTGACCCCATACCCGACCACGGGTACCCGTAGGAGACGAAAAGAAAAAAAAAAGACGTCAAGAAATTTCAAACTATAGTCTCCACTAAAAGAGATAAATAAACCAAAAAAAAAACTCCACGCTTAGTAATTTATTTTTTATGAAAAAAAAAAAATTGCTCCGATCTATCCTAGATGGTAGTGTTCGGCATGGAAAGCACGAGGGCACAGAGCGTTAGTCGCGGATCGGCAAGCCACGTGGCGTGGCGCGCTCCTGTGATTGCAGAGTTCGGTCCGTCATTACCCGACCTCGGCCTGACCCGTGCCGAAGCCTCCCGGCAGCCACGCCGCGTATCCCGTGCGCCCAGCGCAATTCGTATAGCCGCGCGTACGCGCACCGTGTGCCTAGAGAGTCGCCGCGCCGGCGTTCCAGATATCGAGGGTAACGAAGTAAGAATTTATTAAGGTGGAAAAGGTGCCGGTTTCGAGGCTACGGCGCGCGCTCGTTTGTCTCGCATTTCTCGGCGCCTTTCGAATTTAAAGCCTGCCGGTACACCCGCGGATATCTCTCGAAGGGATCTCGCGGGTTTCCTTGGCGTTACGTTTCGCTTCACTTTTTTCCTCATTTCCGTCATACCGCCCGGAGCCAATCACGGGCCACGCAATTCCATCGGGGTCCTGGTATGGAAGAGCGTAACCCGTACGCAGATACGAACTTTACACGGACGTCGATGCGGTGAGCGAGAAGCGTGTACGAGGAGAAGAAAAGAAGGAATTGCTTGGGTAAGGATAGGAGTATAGGTGAGTGAATACGCAGGAGAGGAGACGAGAGAGAAGGAGCAGGAGGTAGATGAAGAGAAGTAAAGAGGGTCATGAGCTCCCGCGGGGGCTGACCCTCTGACCCTATCAGCCGGGCCCCTCTTGGGTATTGTTTATAGCGCTGAACCGTGCACCGAAGCAGACCCGGCATTGTTTCTATAACCGAGAGACCCATTGTCTTTGGAGATCTTCAGAAGGCTCGCCGCCGACGCGAACGCCGACGCCGACGCCGCCGTCGCCGCGACCCGCCACTGCCTCGAGTAATTTATAGAGTTATAAACCGCCTAATTATCTCCGAGTAATTGCTCAATTTCGATTGGGCGCCTGTCAATAACGCTACCTGAATATCCAAGTTTGGTATCGCTGACCTATGACCTTCGGATCCATCCACGGCGATTGGCGTCGTTGCCCGGGCTTGTGAATTGCTCCCTGTAGCCTCTTTGTTCGGGGCCTTTCCGCTTAAAAGTATCCAAGGACAAATGGGACTCCGCGCAATCGCACTGCAATCTCATTCCTAATCACTGATCATTAAGTACCCGAGACCAATTTTGAGGCTGTTCGAAAAATCGAGGCTACTCGGTCAGTTGGCTCCGATTTGCTCGTGTCATACCTGTCGCGTCTAATCCTGGTGTATCCTCTCGCATCCGCAGGTCTGTCCTTTGTAATTTAAGGGAAAGAAGACAAAAGGCGCAAAAAGTCACAGAGCCGATTCGATGCGATCGACACGGAGTTACGATCCACGGGGAATGCGATAGCGCGTAAAATCAGGAACGGAACGCAAAAAGATCGTGGACGAGTAAGCGATGCGTGGACGGATGAGGATCGACGACGTAATAACAGTGATCGGGATTGGTCAGGAAGACGAGTGAGCGTCGGTAAGGTAGAATGCGGGGAGATACCATCTATCCCGTTTCTCTTCTTCATCCACCACCTCCTAGCGATCCACCTCGACTCCACCTCAAACTTTTTAACGATCGTACTCATTTTTATATTTTCAAAATTTATCTTCGAAATTTTCATTTTTATTTTTACGTTAATAAAATTCGACCCGTCTCTCCCCTTTCCGCTGTCCCCTTTATTCACCACGACCGGCTCTGCTTCACGCAGGTGATCGCACGAATCTCTTGGCTGAGCGTCGCCGACTACGTATCGGCTGTTTCTTGAGGACTATGTGCCGCGGTCGGGTTCTCTAATGACAATGTAGATGTAGATCAGCGTAATGATGATGGCCGGCTTGTCTGCCACGGTGCACGGTTCACGGTTGTGAGCGCATCCGTGCGTAAATCTTGTCGATGACACCGGCTCTTAGTGCCGTCCACGTATAAAGGGTTATAGGTTATGAATATTTTTCAGATAGCGACCAGAGCAAAGATATACCCTGTATAGGGATAAAGTACTTAAATGACGTGTACCGAAGTATATAAAAAAGTAGGATAACAACGCACACGCCCAATTCCGGAATTCCGTTTTGTTGCATCAAGCCGCAATTACCGGGCAGCACTCCCGTGTAAATTCCCAGCACAATTTAATACCGGCGAAAGTTCACTGGGTCGGGTATTATCGTTTCGTCGGTTAAACCGTAGAAACGAGCCGTTATTCGAGTGTTTCGAATAATTTCTAAGTCCCCCCCTCCGAGCGGAGCCAATTTCCGGAAGGTTCGAGAGATAAAATAATAAAATTCGTAAGAACGTACATAAATGAAAAAAAAAAGGATTTTGAACTCCGGGATCCGAACAGCAATCGATTCCAAGAATTTTCAACAAAGTTCCTCGGCTTATTGGCAAACATAATTTCTAACGAGCAGTGTGCTAAACTGCTGCGGGTCCTGGGCCCAAATGGGGCCCTCCTACCGGTACAACGTATAGATTCTTGGAACGTGGAACTGGGAGGATACGTACTTGATGGGGACGCACGCGCCGGGGGCAACCGGAGGCTCGCGCTCTGTAATCACACCGAGTGAACCAGCACGCACACACGTGACGTACGTCCGTTTTTCATAGGTGCACATACGCCGACCGGCACAGGATAATGCTAATTCACGACGGGAGCATGGGTTTACATTATGTAGGTGTGCCCCAACACGCACGTACCCCAACCGGGGTCTGACTGCACGCCACGCTCACGCGTCCAGCCAGCCACACATCTGCGTAATTGTCCCCGGCGGCAGCATCCGACCGACAGACAGACCGACTTCAGTCTTATCGTACAGGACGATTCAAAAATAAATGCAGTCCATACAAATGGTAAATTTAAAAAAAAAATTTTTCGAACGAGACACAAAAACCACCACAGATACGCAAGAAGTACTGAGATTGAAAATATAAATTTTCGAATGTACAGGGTGTCTCAAAAAAAATTGTACTACACGCTGCAACGACTGAGTTGCGGACGGTCGTTATCGAGAAAGGTATAAAAGCGCCACGTGTCCGGTACACGCTCTACATTAAGGTAGTTTTGAATTCACGAGTATTCGCAAACCGTAGGCTGGGTAACTACCAACCTACCATCATCCAGCACGCGGTCTGCATAATTTCTCGAAGGTAAGTCGGGGATATGCTTTTTTTGCGGCTGCCTCGCCCTGAGGATGAGTCCGGGCCTTAATGATCGGCGTTGCGTGATTTATTTTTGGAAGCCCGGCACCGGCAAATTGTTCGCAGTCTGTTGCTCTCCTTAGATAAGGACCGGTGCTGCCAACGGGACGCGACGCTTCGGGTAGGAACGACGAGGCGAATGGTAGTCAGTGGTGATTTCGTTGGCTCGCGTGTTTCGTGCCCGGAAGGGCCAACGTCTCTGATGATTTCACGTATCCCCGAAGCACGGATCCACATAGGGAACGCCGAACAGTCCGGGATTCTCGAACATCGTGAACATGGCCGAGCACAATGCCCGTATACCCGGTGGTACAAAAGCACCACGAAGAAGAGGTTACCGATAGCCTGGCACGCATGCGTAGTCTTTCGCAAGAGTCAAGACTGTATCGACGGGTAGCATGTACACACATAACCTTTTTTTGTCCCTACTGATTCTTTTCCTTTCATCCACCTGCCTCTTTTTTTCCACTCTTTCTTTCTCCTCGACAGAACCGTACGGATAGTGCGAGGCAGAAGGGATTGCATAAATAACGTGTTCCTGCCGGCGCAAGGATCACGAGTGCACGACTCCGACCGGGGCCACATCTCCGACACATGTTCCGATTTCGACATGGCCGCATTTCTAAATCATGTCGGCGTTCACGCGATCCCATCCCCGCGTCACGATTACCTCATTGTGTTTATACTAATGGCTCGAAATAGCATTACCTTGTTCTTGTACTCGTATGGGTCTGTGAAGCCGAGCTATGATCGTACTTGCATATACGTATATATATATAGCCACCGGCAGGAACGCGGGCGTCGATGGGATGCATCGCTAGCAACGAGTAACAACGGTAAGAACGTAGGAAACAGTGCGGTACAGCAGACGTATGGCAAACGTAAGAACACAACACGGAACGTGGAACACAACGTACCTGGGAAAGTCTGAGGCGAACTCGTGCCCGAGCCACGAAGGTAATAAATCTTCGGCACACTCGAGGTGGAGAGACGTCTATTCGTGCATTCGCTTCGCTTATGACAATGTGTTTTCGCGGCGGTGCTGCGCCCTGGCGGGGAGACGCGTAACTCTAACGACAAGCGTCGCTCAGCGGTACTACGTACCCACGGACTCGAAACACGACTCGGCCGCCATAGACGTATAGCCAGTGCGTCGAGACGTTAACGAGACAAATTCTTATTACTCTATTTGAAATAGTTTCCGCGAAACTCCGCAGGGTTAACCGGACAGTCCTGAAACGGTAACGCGTACCCGATGACGTTATTAATCGTTTAATGGGAAACAGGGAGAGGCCAGCAGAACGATCGCCAACGGCACAACCGACACAGCTGACCTCAGCCTCTATACCTAACCTATCAGTGCGACGTATATACACACCGGGCTAGAACAGCCTGGGCAGCCGACCAGGGTCCGACATAAGGAGCGCTCTCTGGTGGATTAATTATCATTACCCTCGTGCGCGGAATGAGATCGTATACCTTCTCCGTGACTGGCTACCGCACCCGTGTTTCGACCCACTTCTGTCACGCGTATAACGAGAGAGACCCCGTAAGAAAAAGCCGGGCACGGCTGGAATCGCGCTGGCTGAAAAGTGAGTAGAACATCATCCTCTGGAGCACTTTGTACCCGGGACACTCTTCGACAGTTTGAACGCGGTGCAGAAAGACTGAACGAAGATACTTTAATCGTACCTGGAATCGTCACTAAGCCTCCACTGGAATCCCAATAAACGACGATCTATGCAGCCAGACGTCTCGTATAGAGAACGTAATCAGGTAGCTGGGCTGGATGCGAACTCAGCAGCTGGATCGTTTGCTAGGCAGATACAGGTAAAGTACCAACGCGTAGGGTACGTAAAGCCTCCTCCATACGTACGTACGTATGTAGCTACATACGCCAAAGCGAAACGGCTAACGATGCCCATTAGAGCACGACGTAGAGTCTTCCTGACTAATCGCAATGCGCACGACTCCATACCTCATGCAGATCGGCTATTCGTCTTGCGCTATCCTCCAGTTTGTCAGCCGAATCGATACGATAAAGATACCAGCTGTCTATGACGCTGGCTGCTGCCGGCGGATCGGCAACGCTCGCATATTTTGATCGAAGATAATAATGGATCGGCACAGGACGTATCGACTGGGAGAAGGTACCTGGACCAGGCATTAGAACAGGTACATGATACACCGGGTCTGCTGTCGGACTTGGGTATAAGGTACCTGTACGAGATGGTCCCACATATGAATGCCCTTTAAGGTAGCACCGTCGTTTACCACATTTTCAACGTGTCACGAGACTCCTGAGTATCTACCAGTGTACCTCACTACCACCGTTACGCCAGATCAATTCCCGGGGGATCGATAGGCAGCTCTAACGAGACGATGATGGAAATGTGGAGATTGCTCGGAGGCTGATGACTGACGCTCGGTCCATAAACCAATATATGACCCAATCCAGACGTGAATCATGATCAGACTGACGAGTGCCAGCACCCTTTCGACTGGTAGGCATTTTTTACTTTTTTTTTTTTCCTCATAAAAATTACGTGCCACGGAAGATTCAGTGGGTGATCTTAATGACGAGTTTTCTGATTGGGTCTGTCTTTTCTCAATGTATTTAAGAGCAGCGTTCCTGGCGATCGTGAGGCAACAGCGGCGTAACCGCCGCAACCCAGATCTGTCATTGTGAGCATCCACGAGTAGGGAGGATCATCATCATCATCGCGGGAGGATGAACTGGAGGTGAGGAGCATCCATTCATCAGACGGTAACTGGAGGAGGTGTACCTAACCCACATGTCTATTACAACCTTTGCGCTGGGATACCAAGAATGGGAGGATGAAAAATTCATGGAAATATAGACAGATGGATGGATGGATGGATATACGTCTAAGCGCTATACGTTATAAAGGAATAGAGAGTATCGCGACTACACGTGTGTCTACGCAGAAGAGAAAGATTAAAGCATTTCGTGATTCCATGCTCATCTTCGCGCGAGCGCAATCATCGTCTCTTCAAAGCAGCCGCACGCTGCGCGTTTCGTAATCATCCTTAAATGATAACGAGATACGTGTCGGGACGGTGCTCAGGATGCTGTATCCACATAGCATACGTGGATAGGAATACGTCTCTCCCATCAAAGCATAGAAAATGCGGATGCGTTTATCTGCTCGTGTCAACAACGTGCATATCAAAGGATAGGAATTCAAATGCCATTTTCAGCTAATAGTTCTGACGCTTTTCCAACGTTCAGCCGTTATACGTATATATATATATATATATATATATATATATATATATATATATATATACACACACACATATTCGTTCTGAAGATGCGCCATACGCTTCTATATATGTATACATTGTTACCGGGTATATACCAACTGTAATCTACTAAAGAGTCTCGGTATTGGGAGATCAAACTGATAGATACAAAACTGGTCGTGGAATCTCGGCTGGATGGTAATTAAGCATTAATCTATAACGAGACATAATTAGTCATAGACTAACGAGCGGGAGCTCGTTGCATACGAATTAACCGATAAACTTCTCGATACTCACGAACGCCCACGCGGCGACTATCTATAGATGGATGTACCTAACCTCATCTGGCGCTATACTGAAAACCACTCCGGATGCACCAGGATCATCGGCCACCCTGGCAACGTGCCCACATAACCTACCCATAAACTTGGCAGGGTTCTGTTCTAACCTGGACGTGGAGTTTACGTTCTATACGTTATAGCCTATGGTATATTCTGGACTAGAGGCTGCTGCTGCCGCTGCTGCTACTCTTTAACGTGGGTTAGACCACCCGGAAGACATCGAGGGAAGACGTACTCCTGTGGCTTCCCCGAACGATTCGCCACGCGGCTCGTGCGACCACCTAGTACAAAAGGATACGAGATGGATCCTCCTACTTTTGCTCCTGCGAAGGCGGGAACCTCGATTCGAGCTTCTCGCATTAACGATCCGGTATACGTCAAGCTGGTAACAGTGCTGGAGGTTACGCGTAGGATGTAGAAAATTAATATATTGGCAAGCTTTAGGATTATGGGTAATTGTATGATATACTGTGGATTAGCTAAATTTACTTTGGATTATAGCCGAAGGACTCGCTGGGAAGACGCCTCGAGACTCCTGAGTAATCTATAATCTTTTGTTTATTGTTAAAACAAGTATGGTAGTGCGTACTTAGTACAATCTAGATCGACTGTCCCAGTTTGTATGGCTGCGTACAAGATTTTCTCGGGTAACAAAAGCTTCGCCCTTTATCCCGGAACAATGGGACCTGAGTGAGAATGTGATGAGGGTGACAAGCGCCCTTTTGTACGGAACGAAGTGTGAAATCGAGCAGAGTTCAGACTGGAGAGACTCTGGAGGTACAAAGAGAGAGAAAGAGAGAGAAGGAGAAAGGTGGTGTATTAAAAAATAAGGTTAACGTTTTATACGGCTCGAAGAATCAAACGTCACGTGTGTATCCCGCCTTAAAATTTATATCAAAACAATCTTAATGATCAAATAACACATCGAGCATACCTATGGCATCGAATGGAATTAGTTTAATAATAAAAAAAAAAAAAAAAAAAAAATAACGAACACTGATATCTCTCAAATATCATCCCAAGATCAAAGCAATCCAACAGAATCGAATCAGAGGAGAAATCGCGCACGTGGCTTTCAAGATAATTAACAGAGTCAGCACTGGTGCTAGTTATACCACGGTAATAGCATATACTTAGTGCAATGGTGTAGGACCCAGAGACCAGGGCTGACCACGCGTCCGGATGCCGGCCATTAACGAAAGCAACGAATCGAAACCGCATGGCCACGCTTTGTCGGAAGCCCATAGAGAGCCGGGAGCTTTAATACGTTCAGGATCGATTTGCATATCCGAAACGAGCGATCGAGCCGATTGCGATCGCTGTCGATCGTACGTAGACCATACGTATATAGAGAGCGGCTTGCAGGCACTATCGCTTATCAGTGATTAATCGATCGGCCGCTAGAGGCGCGAAGGTGTTACACGTTAACTGAGCTCGAACAAGAGGTCGTCCCGGGTCAGATCATGCTCCGGACCGAATCGTTAGAAAGTATGACTAGACTTGTCGGCGAATCCTCGATTCCTCGATCGGTAACACATCCAACAGCTGGAAGTTGAAAATCGAAGAAAAATTTTTAAAAAATCCAACACGAACCTAATTCGTCGATCGTATCGGGCTGTATAAAAAAAAATCGATAATAATCGAACTCGTTATTAATATCGAACGACTGTCGATACTATTTATTGATTTCCATGAGATCGAATCGGATCGAATCGATATTTCAGCTTTGAGTCCGCGTGGGATGGGAAGAGGGTAAAACGTGTGTGTATAACATATCACGGAAGACGTAAGAACTCGAGCTCCACATTCATGACTTTCTAACGAGCGAAATAACGTTGCACTGTTCCTCCCCCCCGTGTCCCAGCATAGTGCATCTAGTGTGTGTATGCACGTGTATCCACGTATGCTTCAACCTCGACTGCCTGTCTCCTGGCAGTACGTCCCTTGTTACCATAAGTTACACCTACATAGTTATCAGGGACCCTTCTCCGTTCGGCGACACGTACGACGTTACGATTACGCGAGCGTAGCTCTTGCGCAACGTTATACCCGCTGTGGATCTGCATACGCGATCCCATAAGAGTTCCATAAGCGTGGCCGCGCTCTAATTGCCGCGTTCGCCGCCAGGTTCGCTAATGACGAAGAGCGACGCGGCTGGGATACGTATTAACGTATCAGTCCCGAGCGCTGCAGGGATCGTTAAGGTTTTCGCGATAGTCCTGTCGCTCGGCGATTATCGCGAACTCCTTAGAGCGCCGAGGATCCGCGGAACCCGTAGATCGATGGATGCCCATTAAGGATCGCTTTTACTTTTGCGCAATAGCACCGGGTCGTACGGTGCTCTAATTGCGCGGGATCCATAAGAAGTCCCTTTAACGGTTAAAGGCGCGCATGCGCACTCTCCTTGTTTTTACGAGAAAATTCATACGACGTTACACGTCGTATTTATCATTTACGGATCGGGATACCGATTTTTTTCATCTGATTACTGATTATTTATTGCTGTTCTTTCTTTTTCTTTTTTTTTTATCCACGTCCTACTACCTCTCATCTCCCTGGCCATACGTGCCTTCGGCCTCTTACGAAATTCTCGAATCTCTCCCGTTTCGACGGGCCGCAAGAAATTCATAAATATTCATAGCTTAATCGGCGCGGTACGTATCCGCGAATTTATAGCCGTGACTGCGAGACGCTTCTAAGTACACGCCGATTTATCGGTGTACGCGTAAACAGTTACTGGGATCCTTTGCGCGGTTGGAGAACGTTCAACGGGAAGACGAGTGTAGGTATACGATACAGGCAAGGGGTGTATTTGGTCATACGTATAAATATAGATATGTGAAGTAAAGTGCATTGTCTCCGGTATAAAGAGATCGAGACCGTGGCCTGTGGCGTATGTCGTTTTCCTTAGATTCAGGAAGTAACGAGTGGCGTGGGCTTTGGGTAGTCGTGAAGAAAAATTATAACGCGAACGGATATGTGTGGAAGGCGCGATCACGTTCGCGAGGGAATTTCACCTCCTGGGTTGAGAGAAAGTGTGGACGTGAGGACAGTGGTGCGCCGAGTTCGAGTCCGGGTCGTGAAGGAGCCGGATGAGTGGAAGTCAGTCGCTACCTCGGCTTCTTCAGGGGTCATTAGAACATATGAAGTTTCTCAAGGCACTCGATCATCGACCAATGACGATTCGCTTTGACGTGTCCGACATTTTTCGACCGCCCACTCGCCAGTCATTTAAGCGATTACAGAACCTGACTGTGTGGGCATACGTACGGGCACGTGAAAAGTAAATAAATAATGGGGATAAAAAGTGAAATTTAAAAAATCCTACCTGGGCGTACTCCGCACAGATGTCGATCGACGATACGTAATTCACTACTTCCTCGATCGTCCATCGATTAACTGCCTGTCCATCCCCGCATGGCATGTGACCGCATAGGGACGGACACCTTATGGGCGGCGGTGTACTTGGCCTGGGTACTGGTTTTGGTTTTGGAGAGACGCTTCCGGGCCTCCTCAGCTCCGTTCTTGGTCTCTTACGCGGTGCGAATCCACCTGGACTGGACAGATCCAGAGGACTGGTCACGCCAGTGTCCCGTTTGTTGGCACCTGACGTGTCAATTGGGAAAATCAGTCTTGGGACCAGTTTTTCTTTTGCGAGGTACGCCGGACTGGATGGCATGGACGTACCTTTAAGGTAGGTCTCCAACTCGGCTGCATTTTGGGCCGCGTTGGCTGTTCGCACCATGTGCAGCAGAGCCTGCGTCGAGGACATGTCCAGCATGGGAGGAAAGACGGGATTCCCGAAGAGACTCTCTTGCTTCTGTTCCTTGGGGTCTTTGTTGGACAACGGCGAGGTCGTCGGGACGCTTGGCGGTTGGGGTGCGCCAAGTGGCGCCATAAGACCCACGAACGGCGTGGCGGCAGTTTTGAATGCCGGAAACCTCGGATCCAAACCCGGTGGGAATCCGTTTCGCGGACTGCTGAAGTAGCTGAATTAATATGAAAAAAGAAAAAAATGGAAAGTAATTGGTATGCATATATACAAAATCAATAGAGTGAATGAAAGCGGAAGTAGTCAAAAAAATTTGTTCACTTCACTCACTCGTTTGGATTGGCGTTATTATACTTGGCAGCCAGACTCCTCATGAAGTCACTGTAATTCCGTCCCATCATCTGTTCCATATGTTTGAGATGATGGGGTGGCGGTGGACCTTCAGCACCACCCAGGGCTGTACTGTTAGGTGGGGTGCCAGGGTGACTTGAGGACGAGGGCGTCACGCTCCTGGACGACGTCGAATTATTGTCCGGTGTAAGTCGTTCCGTCTTCACCTGAAAGAGGATCGACGACCTCGTATTAAGTAACCCGATAGGTAAAGAATGAGAAACGTAGATAAATTTAAGAAAAAAAAAAAAAAAAAAAAAAAAAAAAAAAAGAAAAAAAAGCTAGTCAAGGTATATCCTAGCTACGGGGCCCTCCCATGGATTCACTTACAGAGAAATTTAAAAAAAAAAAAAAAAAAAAAAAAGAAAAAAAAGCTAGTCAAGGTATATCCTAGCTACGGGGCCCTCCCATGGATTCACTTACAGAGATCTCAACGTAACGTTGGAAATATCTCGGTACATTAATCCCGGTAACAGATTGCATCTGAGATATGGTAATGAAGGCAACGCGTAGCGTAAGAGAGTTGACTCCTCTCCTGGGCACAGCGTGACACTAAGAAAGACGAGAGTCGATTGGCGTAGAATAGAGTCCCAGGAGTACCGCTGCGTACGACCGACAGTAAATATCTTTCTCGCCTCAAGTTGACTCGAGTTGAGACTCGACTTGACTCGAGTCAACGCTAGTCGTATGGCACCCAAAGCCGTAGACGTCTCTCGTCTCTTCCGAGAGAGAACCTGGCGTCGAGACGTCAGAACAACACTACGTAGGATACAAGCGAACGTCCATCAGAGAACGTGCATAGGCTCTCGAACGTGAACCTTGGGGGCCCGAGAGAAATCAGGAAAATTGGAAAAAAAAATTTCGTCAAAATTGAAATACTCGAAAAAAAACATAATTTTGGAATTGTCGAAAAATAAAAAAATTTTTTTTAAAAAATCCCCAATCTCATATTGGATATCGGTTACCTGAGTAATATCGAGCCCGTTCTGATTCTGTCTCCTGCGACTTCTGGGAGGTCGTGGGGTCGCGGCGCCTGATAAATGCGCGCCCTGGGGGCTGCCGCCCCTGGCGTCGATAGCTGTGTTAGCGGCCAGGGTGTCACCGTCGTTATTATCGGTACGAGTGCCCAGATCCGTAGTATCGGCACGATCCCCAGCACCGGCGACGCCGCCGCCGACGCTGACGCCGACGCCACGCGGTCCCGTCCCTGCTGACACGGTTTCGCCCGACACCTCACCTGAAAAAAAAAGCCAAATACCAAGTTCGACACGATGCCCATTATACAGCAAAATTCTTCCATTATATTTTCTCATCTCGGAGCCCCATTGTTCTTCTTCCTCTTCTTCCTCTCAGTCGTTCATTACACACGTCTGCCCGTCCTTCTCTGTTGCACGGCTACCGCGCTACTGCTACCGACGCCACCATCACCGCTATCTGCTACACCATAGAATAAAGAATATCCCAGGGTCAGAGGTCACTCTGGTAGTTCCAGCCTCCATGGTATGAGCGGTACCTACAATGTAATTGCCGACGCGGCTCGACCTTCGGATCTTCGTTCCGCACAAATTACAATCTCACTTGGAGCAAGCACGCCCACCGGGTTACGTAGGTATACACAGGACATAGGCACACCCCCCTAGCATACCCACGTAAAGCGGTATACACACCGTACAGAAACCCGGACAACGTAGCTCCGCGTAAATGAGGTGAACGCGACCCGGAGGATCAGGAAAATTACGAGCAGGTCAACGTTAATGCGCCGTTGGCCTCCAGTCCCGTGAAGATTTGCCCATTATAACGCCTGATCGTTTTGGGATCGTTTGCTATATATTTTCCGAGATTCTTTCCGCTGAGGAAAAAAAAAACGTTGATTTTAATACATCGTAAAACACGACGCTAACCCCGGAGTCAAAATTACATATGTACCCGCAACTATTTTCATATTTAAATGCGATTTCGCATTTTCATAACTTTTACGACTCGCCGACAGATGGCTAACGATATGCCTACCGTAAGTAACGCGCATGCGCGTTACGTGTTCTCTCGGGAGACCGCGCAAGAAGAAGACTTCTTAACGTAAAAAGGAAGGATTTCTAATTGGCAGTAAAGACGCCCGAGTATCATGCCATGGCTACTTGCGGACAGTCCATTCGTATAGGGTTTATGGCGACAGGTTATGTACTCATTGACACGGCACTGGCATTCGTATTATTGCCAGTAGTCCCTGTGGCTACTAGTCTTATTTCACTGACAACCTAAAAAAAAAAAGTTACACAATCTCACAGCTACGTTCGGTCTTGTTTGCGGAAGTAAAATTGTATTCGCGAAGCAACGTACATTCAAGGATAATCGTTAAAAGAGATCGAATAATGGTTAATCGATTTAAGTCACGTTCACAATGTACGGGATGCCGATTTGAATAAGGTTTGAATATAATTTGCAAGTTTCGAAGCACAAGACGACTTTGGCACAGTGTATTTTGTCATAAAAATGACGATGCTCGCCGAGCTCGATAAAAAAAATACTTGGGAACTTTTGAAGAAATCGAAAATAAGTTAATCGAAAGCCAAGATCGTAAAAATCGATTGAATCGTTAACCTGTACCGCATTCCTGTATACAGAGAGTGAAAAAATATTTTTCTTTTTACGCAACTAATCACAAAGACGTTATACACCAACGAAAGCCGATTTCGATCGACTTTACTTTACTCGACCGATTGGCCGAGGGTAGTGGGTTCCCTCGTAATTAGGCAGTAAATCACTACGGTAAAGCTTCCGTCCGCGATATATTAATCTTTGGACATTGGGCATTAGCGGCCATTCCGTATTAAACGGTAGGATATACGTAGAGGCTACGTTAAATAAGGCAGCGACGGCGTTAGACCTTAGATTTATGCCCAATAAATGGACCCGTCCCCGATGCCATTATCTTCTTCCTCGATCATCCGGATCCCCCAAAGCGGCACCGTGGTACCGCGGGGGTCACTGTCCGCCGGCTACCGAAATATCCAATAAATTATTGTCATCGTTAAACGCCTGGAATTTTATGGTGGCAGTAACTCTCGTCGGTACTGCTGAATTTGCAGGGCCCGATCGTATCTGGGTCCTGCCGCGGCCATTGGCAGCACCGTCGCCGAACCAAGGGAATATCGAGGTGGAGCGGGACTTGGGATTAAAGGAATTGAGAGAGAGAGAGAGAGAAGGGCCCAAAAGATAAGGGGGCCTTAACGCTATCTTTGGCTCCTCGGTACCATAATCATCCAAACAAGGGGGGAGGTGGCGGGGGGCCTTTTTTCCAGCAGTACCTCGCGGTAGGAATGCCGCAGCGGCCTTATACCGAAAGTGGCTCTCGCCACGTTTGCCCTAAGGCCCTTTCATGCGGTGAGGTGTCGATCGGCGAGATGGGCCCCTGTGATAATCCGCGAGGTTTCTTCCTTGGCCGGGTGAAAACAAAACAGCTTCTCCCGGAGCGAATCGAAGATAGCTTCCTGACGCTTCCGTGCTTCAAATTCCCCGCGTACCCCAGTCCGACCCGTGCCAGCGAAAGGGGCCATAGGGCCCCAGTGTAAAGCGCGAGGATAAATGGAACGAATATCGTTCGATCGCCATATGACATCGTAATCACTCGTCCCGAGGTCGTGTTGACGTGGGGCCTGATAGAGAGGCGATATACGCGTGACAGGAGCAATCGGGGCCCGTTCTCTGACGTGACAATTATTATCGAATTCTTCAAATACGAACGACAGGCATCGAGGCGCTCATTAAAATTATTCAAATCTTGATTCCACCATTCGATATATCGGTAACCAACATTTGGGGCCTTACTCGGGGCCCACGTAAGTACCCTCGCTAACTAAGTTATTCCATCTGATTCAAAGTCGACGTTCGTTTCAACCGACTGACGTCCTATCCTTCAACGCGTGCGTGGGATACCGCGGCGATATTAAAAAAAAAAAAAAATTTTATTCAACTCGACGATCGATGCGTTCGTAATAACGATAAGCACTTTTCCCAAAGTTCATCGATTAGCCACGAGCTTTCATGGAGTCATCACTCTTCTGACTGACAATTGACAGTCGGTCGTCTCGTCAGAAAATTATTCTTGGCTGTCAACGGAGTCCCAGTCGTATAAACGCTTCGGGACAACTAACTGCAACAATGACGGTTCTCAAGACACGCGACCGTAACCCTTGTTCTAGGTATTGGGAATTAGAGAAAATACGAGTAGGAAAGTGAAGTGAAAAAAAAAATTTTCAAAAAATTTATTATTATCTCCTCAAGAAATATGGCCAATGCTTAATGATCCGCGAACTCTTAGAAACCACGTATGGTCGTTCCGGTGTCCGTATGAGAGGTAAGACTGTATTCCACTCTCTGTATGTAATATAGGAATACGAGTTTAATACATATACTGATTACTTGGGCATTCACGCACTCACGCACTCCTGCACTCACGATCCACGGGAATATTCAGTACACACCTACCCAACCGGAATCGCTCCTAATGGCTTCCCGCTTCCCAATCAACGCTGCGCCGCACCATACCGATGATCGAGTGATGATTGCTGACTACAAGCCTGCCCGTTCTAACGAACTTATTACCGCTGACTGCTATACGATGCGCGGCGTTCCGCCACGCGTGACCCTTCGGCGCGTCTTCCAACTTGCGCGTGGAACCTAATAGTCACGTCGTTAGGTAAATTTGTCATTGGTTATTTAGTTTCTTTTTTTTCTTTTCTTTTCTGACTTTTACCACATTCAGCGCCAACAATGCGACAAGGTACTGGTGGATGGTAGATCTAGTGGATATACATGAAAAAAAAAAAGATACCACAGAATCGAACTTCAGATCCCATAAGAGAGCGGTAGCGACAGCCAGGTCGCGCACATGTATACTCAAAGTAGACGGCGACACGTACGGCAAATATCGTAACCGCGTTTCTATGGGACTGCCGGTTCGTAGGCAGGCAATATTGTGACTATTTGCTCGCTCGAGTGATTCTGCTTCCTCGGTGTTTGAAGGAGAAAAATTTTGAGAAAACGAAAAAAAAAATTGCCCGAGTTTGCTTCGGTTAGGTTGGTATAACGGGAAAAAAAAAAAAAAAAAAAAAAAAAAAAAAAAAAAAAAAAAAAAAAAAAAAAAAAAAAAAAAAAAAAAAAAAAAAAAAAAAAAAAAAAAAAAAAAAAAAAAAAAAAAAAAATGACGGAGGGTAATAAATTTCTACGAGTGGAGATACTCGTGAACCACGCGATCAAGTCAAAATTCGAAAATGACAGGTTTGTCCGAAAAAATATAAAATCAAAGTTTCGAGGTTTTCGAGAGTGAGTAAAAAATAAATTTTTTTTTTTCATATACGAAATTAGATGTATAACGATAACACGTTTATAATGTCTTTCAGGGTACTGTGACTTTTGAAAAAAAAAACCGAAGATACATCGAAAAAAAAAAGTGAAAAACGTGGGAATCATCGAAAATTCATAATTCTCGAACCTGTTAGCGAGTCGATGCGTTAGCGCTGCTAAACGAACGATTTTCATGCAAAGCAGATGAGTTCGGATGCCGCGACTTTGGTTTCTCCGTATATCCCACGGGAAAGTAACTTCCATGGAAACGGGACGTTAAGCGCTGTAAACTCGTATAAGAAGAATCCATTGCCTCGTATTTAGTAGCATTATTGCCCGGTTGCATTAACGAGTAGCCGAATGATCAAAATCATTGAGCCGGCGAACTGGTTTGCATATGGTTAATGGGAACCGATGAGTCTGGTACCGATCAAAGCCAAACAGTCCCGTAGACATTTGTTAATGATATGCATGGATGTTAGTTCGTTTTAACACGTCGTTACGACATTTCACACCCGGATACCGTGGCTGCCGCAAGTAACAGGAAAATAATGCAGTGCTGTTAAACCGTCTTCACACTTCTTTCCGTTCCACTTAGGCAACGCGAGAAGAGTCCGATCTTTGTGTAACATGAATATTAGAATACCTCCCATACGTGTATGTGCGATAAACCCGTTCATTCGGATGTAAATAAATATAAGTCTTCGAATAACGATACACACGATCGAGCCAAAAGGTGAAAGGGCAAATCGTGATAAATACTTTACAAAATTCCATAACCGATTCCATCGCGATTTTTAATTTGCAAAATTTTACACGGTAAGACATACGAGTTTATAATTTAATACGATTCCCCATTAAGGATGCTAACTAATTAATTCTAAACGTTGTAAACACGTAATCGCTCTTCGGCCTTAGGATAAAAATAAAAAAGTAGCCTGAAAAAAAAAATCTCCAAATCGTTACCGAAAATGCATGAGAATTTACAAAAAAAAAAAAAAAAAAAAAAAAAAAAAA
>NW_014333664.1:1139221-1156842 GCF_000341935.2 Cephus cinctus | reverse complement strand
AAAAAAAAAAAAAAAAAAAAAAAAAAAAAAAAAAAAAAAAAAAAATTACCCTCATCTCTCTCCTACTCGTTATTCGTACAATCCAAGAGACAGACGGACGAAGATCGATACGAGCCAGCCACTTGCCACAAGCCGAACGTTCAATCACGAGCGTCGTTAAGGCCCCGAATATAATTCTGCACGAGTGGGACTCACGGCACGTGATAAATATCCAAAATGAAAACTGTCGAAAGGCTGGTATAAGTGGGTCCTACCTCAGAAGCGCCAGTTAACCGCGAAGAAAGGAGAGAGTGAGAGATGAAACAAAAGAAAGGTAAATAAAGATCAAGGCTCACTCGTGAGACCCAAATATGTGGTTAGTGGGACCTAAGTAGCGATGTGGGCCCAGCGAGCTGGTGGGAGAGCATAAATTATCCTGGAGCCTCGTCGGTAAACGAATTGACCTTCAAGGTCAGGAGTAGAGTGGTGCGCGACAGGAATAATGATAGCCGTGTGCTTTTGGGCGAGCGTTAGTTATTCCGGCGTTAAAAGCTTCTTTCTTTAAATTATCGTTAAATAAAAGGAGGGTCCTAGGGTCCCAAAAAAAAAAAAAAAAAAGGTTCCTTGTTACTTACGGATACGAGTACTAAACGGCGCCACGGCCCGATGACGTTCTGTGACGTCACCGTATGTACAAAAAAAAAAGGTTACCCCTCCCTAGCCACATTTCCTAGAAAATCTTCTTCCTGAACGGTATAATTTTCGATCGGGTCTTCGGCTCGTTGCGATCCTATCCGCGACACCGGATGCGGGCGCATACGTGCCGTTTCCTCTGCGTCGATCGAGCACAGGACGTAAGTGGTCGCGGACGTATCCTCCGAGTAACTCCAACGTACGCGACTATAAAGAACCATATAAAAGTGTCCCCTCGGTGTCTACAGCGCCTATAGAATATTCAACGTAACTCCTGTCAACTCCGCCACCGTATACCTACCTTGCCATACGATCCGATCATATACACAAATCAACATTGAGTCATCGGTTATGCCCAATGAATGGTCCGGCCAGGGAATAAACTGCACAAGACTGCATAATGCAATGATTATTATACACAGCTGATATCCTTGAGATTGACAAACGTGAATTCGTCTCGTTAGAGTAAAGTCACGAGGAACGTATGTAATACGGACTCATATACGTATAGCGGGACACTGCAGGCATAAGGGGTGTCTATTGCTCAAAGGAACCTGACATGGCCGTCGGCACTGTACCCAGCATGCACTGTAGATACGCGGGACATTACGGTAGCGAGGAACCCACTACCACCCCTACCTACTGAGGTTTCGCTTGCGTTGTAAATTTGCCGTAAGTTATGCACGGCCAGAAGGTGCACCCAGTATATATATATATATATATAGACATGAAGAGCAAAGGCGCGGACCATTAAGCGGGTTATGCCCATTTCAAGTGGAAAATCATAAGCACCGCAAATACGCTGTTATTACTATAGACGCCACAAGCTTGCCACTTACATTGTAATCATGACTAATGCATAATGCAGCAGAGACTAGAGCTGTGTGCGACGGTGGATTCTCGTGCGGTGCAAACACACGGTAGGTATAATAATCCCCGGGTAAAACGATACGCCGCTAAAGGACGCCACGTGACAATGATACAAGCAACAAAAACAATTGTATCTTCATATTCAACCACTCTCGTTAGCCGACCAAAGGCGCCGTACGGTACACGGTGGGTTACCATGGGAATTTACGTAGTGTATAAGGAAGAAAAAAAATTAGTCACGGAGCCATACGCCATGCCGGAAGAAGGATGCGTGCACGTATGACGTGTTACCTCCCGGTGTCCACCTGGTGCGAAACCTGTCACCAGGTCGTGCCCGAAGAACCGTACGATGTCTTATGGTGGTCTTCCCCCGTGGCTATGGGGGACACAGTCTATGCTGCCTTCCATGACGCCACAAGGACGTCGAGGCTCTTCGATCAGGCCCACGGAACAGGGCCTTGGGTACGTAACCTTCCTGTATACGTGTAGCGAGGCGCGTGGAAGGATTTGCTCTTGCGGCTGTGTGTACCTGCTGCTGGCATCAGCTGTTCGCCGTGGGAGTCAAAGGAGCGCAGCCGCCTCGCTACGTACAATGGTGCTCGCGTGTGTATACGATAAGTAACGCGAGTGTTTATTAGCTGGCAGGGAAGAAGTGTGCCGCGGAGCCAGGGCTTCTTGTACGACCGTCGTTCTTATGGGCAAGAACTATGGCGGGTCTACGGGCGGCTTTGGCGGCCGAAGGTCGTACGGGAATAACGATCGTCCTGGCGATTGTCGCCAGTTGCGTGGAGGCGTTCGTGATGTTTTATAGACGGACGAGAGGAAACGCTCGGTGCTCGCCATTCGCCGTGTCGGAGCGAACTGAACGCGAGGCGGCTCCGCCCGGGATTCCTGCAATTAATTTAAAGGCCCTTGGGACTCTGATTTTGAGTCGATGCGAGTGAACGTGTATGTTCCAGATTGGCTGAACGAGAAATGTCGGATGGTCATTCAAATGACAATGATGATGGACCAATGAGCCACGGAGTACCCGGGACGCCAGTGCGCGACTAAGGTGCAGTACGAAAATTGTACAAGGTGGATGGGATACCTGCGTTCCTGCGTGACGTGGCTTTCGCACTCGTCACGCATATGGCGCCGGAGTGCGGAGTACGTATTCAATACGATCCGCTTGGTCACTCAGCGTCGTCCTCATCTTCCTTCGGCATCGAAGGGGATCCGACGTCTCTTAAGGACACCTCTTCCCCCGCGTATAAATCAACAGTGAGGAGATTTCATGGAAGACACTCGGCACTGTGTATTCTTAATCCTCGAGGTCAAGGATGTGGGGTCCCACCGGCTGGACCAGCTCGCACTGCTGGGCGTGACGGTTTCGCGCTATTGCTTGAGAGAATGATTTTCGATTGGGATCCCTATGTGTGTACATATTTCAAATTTCTTTTACACACCTGTCATATATATATCTAATATTTTCGTAACGACAAAACCAAAAGGTATGAATTTTGGAAAATCGAAAATTAAATGGTAATGGAAAAAAAATTTTTTTTTAAATTTTTCAAAATACAATTTCCATAAGCGGATCCCCAAGGGTCCCGATATCCGCGTCGTCGCAATGTGGATAACAATAGCGCGTGGAAAGTTCGACGAGACCTTGGCACGGAGGATGACAATCGTCGTGACCTCGTGGTTGGGTGCGCGAGTGGAAGCGATTAGCGCGAGCAAAGCGGTGACCGCAGGGGAGTGGTGGGGAGGAGAGGAGGTGAAAGGTGATGGGGAGACTAGGGGAGGGAGAGACGGAGAGGGGAAAAAAGGTGAGGAGAGAGAGAGAGAGAGGACGGGAGAAGCATGAGAAGTAGTCAGGTACGGAGGTCGGCCAGAGGTCAGAATGAGACCACGGCGAGTCACCTGCGGTGTGACCAATGCGCGCCGCCAGCAACGCGTTCGCTATCATCTCTGTGTAAGGCCCTGGCCTCATCCTCGTCATCGGGCCTAATGCTAACTGCCGCTCGCAGTAGTGCCCGATAGGTACAGTTACTTGCAGAAATTTCTTATTTTTTCTTATCTCGGACCCCGTCCTATTATCACTGTCTGGATTACCGTTGTCCTTGCTGATTGCCTCGCTTTAGTTAATCGGACGGTATGATCGTGTTCGCGTATATAGGTTGGTACGGGCGTCCGGACAAATGCGTTTAAAGATGTATGGGCCTTACGAGGGTTTTTCGGTTAATGTATATAAACACGGGGCCTTATCCTGGCTCCGAGCAGATATTCGTTACGACGCTGACGGGCGGGAGACAAATTTATGAAATTAAAGGCTGGCTCGTACGTGAGGAAATTCGTTTATATACGGTGCTACTCTGATTTGTTTCAAAGAACACTTGGTTGGTTTATTGGAAAAGAATAACGTGGCCCATATATATTTTGGGTCCATATAAGGACCCACACAAATTGATATTCATCTTATGATGCTAATGCAGTGACGAAGTTAAGAGGATTAACACAGTCGGTGCTTCTACTTTATATCCCTTCTGTATAATGCACTGCCTATTTTTGGGGCCTTACCCAGTGGGACTTTTTATGCCTGCTACTCAAATCCCATCCAAAGACTCGACAGCGGGTACGAGCGCACTTTCGGGACACCCAGTAGAGAAAAGTTACCTGGATCCAGGCTCTGAACCTTCTCTCACCCTGACCCCGGCGGGTCTAAAGGTCGCCTGAAGGAATGTCGGGCCCAGATATACCTCGCTAATGAACCCTCGGCTCCTCTGCCGTTCAGGCATATCTGTCCTCCCTAGAGACAGGACCAAAAAACAGTCTCGTGAAAACCCATCGGAATTACAGCTATGCCCACAATCAGTCGGGGACATTGGATCGCCCGTTAAGAGATCCCCGGAATCGGAAACCGGAGAGAAGAATACCGAAATGTCAAAGGCAAGGAAAGGACGGAAAAAAAAGAAAAAAAAAACCTTGAGTGCTTGCTCGGAAAGATAACAGAACGATTCCTCCTTTCCTCTGGTTCCTTTTCTAAATGTCACGCCAACTTCTAAAAATAGACCCGTCGTCTCCTTCCTCGTCACCGAGGTCCCATTTCTAGCGAAACCAAAGCGAAAGATTAACAGCCCAGCCGCCTCGGCAAAACCCGGTACCCGTCGGTAGAAAACGAAGCCACGTCAATGCATAAGCGCTTGAGAATGAAAAACAGGAGGAACGTAGACGCACCTATTGCTAGTAAAATTCACTAGAGCCCCGTTTCCGACTACGAGTCCCCTGCGCAAGCGCAAGCGCAAACGTAGCGGGTCCCTTACGCAATACGGAAGAGTCCCGATACGGTCACGCTCTTCTGATGCAAATTAGAGCCTCCGCGGCAACGTCTAAGGTACACTGAAGTTCGAGCAATTAAATTCTCGTTTGAACGTAGAAAACGTGCAGGACATGTGTTTGACGCTTCGGTCACGGCGCGCTCGACCCGTAGATCATTGATATCGCGCATTAGGATGGCGTCGCGACGCCATGAGGTCCACGAGAAAATTACCTTCATCAACCGCGATAATACATCCGCGCTGGACCACGTATATTAAGTATACAAATAAACCAAGCATAAGATCGACAAACAACATAAATCCAAGATACGTCATCCAGAAGACACTTACAATTTGAATCTAATTGACATTCAAAACCCATAAACATATCGAAACTATTTTCAAGATGGACGACCTACAGTACCAAGAAGACACCGCTACCGTTTCTGGAAGCCAAGCGAAGTCACCCGGCGCGAGTGGATGGTGAAAGGGGGTGGTCGGGAGGGGGGCGGCAAGGGATTCGGTCGCTATCTGGTCACGACGATCTGCCGACAGATACGCCTTGACACGTAACAATGCATGCATGAATTAATAGCCAGGGCTGCCATACTCTTGTTGGACCAAAGATTTACATCTTCATTACCAACGGCGTAGAGCGAAACTTCTTGTACGCCGGAGCTTAGATCGCACGACTCCGCACGTACAGCAGATTCGTATGTATACTCCTATATGTAGGAGCGTATCGCTGACTGATGCTCAGTGTGTTCCTGGGTAAAATCGACTACGAAACTGGCTCGTTTCTAACGTTGATCGAAATCCAACCTAACCTAACCCGCATCCACTTGCGGCGACCCTTCTAACGTTATTAGACGTAATTACGGGTACGCATCGGTACGAAGAGCGCAGAATGCGCCATGCCGGCAGTAAGAAACGCTCATACTCGTTTAAACGCTAAAGGTTATTGCTTCCATAAATCGAAGGAGTCCCCGGGCAGGTACGCGTATCCTTTAGCGTGGCTACACTGTCCGTAAGGATCTTTTATAAAGCGCGACTGTGGTGCGCATGCGCGCGCGCGCGCGCCAGTCCTTCAAACACTTCCTCGTTATCGCGCGCACGTAGTGGTAATCCTGTATTGGATATTTACGAGCGCGATGGTGATTTTTGAAAAAAAAAATTTTCTTTTATCTACTTCGATAACATTAATTATGAAAATCGATGCGATATTGCCCTGACAAAATTTTATTCATATATACCTATTATTGTCTATTGCACTTCTCGTTCGACACATTGGGACGCAACACGTGTTAAGCACTCAGGATGCTGGATCTTACCTGGAACAGAGAAAATAAAAAAAAAACGTATTAAAAGTTTGATAAAATTCGACAATTTTTTTCGAATGCCGAATAAATAATTTTATCGTAACTTGGAATCTTATCAATAATATTTACGCTCGATAATGGGATATACCAGTGATCGATTCGATATGCAAATTGGAGGGTCTTCGAAGCAGCCCGCTTGTATTAGCGTCGGGTAGCCTTTATGGAAATCCCAAAAGGAGGCTTAAGGAGAATAAAAGAACGTATACGTAGGGGGAGTTGGATAGACGGTGACACGAATGACGTCGCGTACTCCGGTCACGTGGGCAGGACACAATGCAGGGTGCGGCATCACCTCTGACCCCGCGGGTCTCGACCTATCGCCATATACCTACGCGGTATTATATGTATAAGGTGAGTCCGTGCCCAACCCACGTCTACGCCAACACACCTTGGATCCACGTTGGGATTTCACTGGGTCCAGGAATTACATGTTTACAAAGAAAAAAAAAAGTTTAAAATTTTCTTCCGAGCAGCATAAAAATATTCGAGCGAATTTCGTATCCGGAGTATATCTAAATTCATATAAATTCTCCAGACTACCCGTATCGGCTGTAACGATACTGCGGATTGCTTTTCTGAATTCTGAATGAGAGAGTAAAATAATCCAAGTTATATATACATATATATATATATATAGTAATCCACATGATATACGGTCAATTTCTCATACACTTATACGATACGGGTCATTCTCTCTCCCTCTCTCTCTCTCTCTCTCTCTCTCTCTCTCTCTCTAACTTTTCTCTTTCTCTCGCTCCCACTATTGCAACCGGGAGTTAAGTCAGGGTTACGTCTTCTTCGCCACGTTCTTGCACTCGTCCTCTTAGGGCTCCTTCCGCTGCGCGGCGCGTCGAGGTTAATGCAATCTAAACGAGTGTCCATAAGGGTACTGTGCCCGCGCGCCGCCCACGGCCTCTCATATCTTACGGATGAAGACATTTACGACAATCCTCGCGCCGTGCGCCACCCCACCCCAGAGACGGAACCACCAGTTCACTCGCGCACCGGCGCCCTGGACGACGTCCACTGCGTATTCAATGATTCCGTTCCGTCTCGATCGGGGCGCGATACGCGACCTCCTGTCCTGTCCCTGCCGACGTACGTCACACTGGCATTGCACGAGGATACAGAGAGAAAACAAAGTTGACATTAAAAAAAAAAAAATACGACACAGATACTCCAATAGAAATACATACCACTGTTATACTTAGCACGGAAATAAGATTCTTATCGGTTGAACCTGTTGAAATGATTAATGTATGAAAAAAAAAAGGTACGTAAATCGTAATAACAACGTATGCCAGGCATAGTTGAAAATTTATACAGATTAAGATACCTTCATGAATTGCATAATAAAAATTTCCGATTACGCCGACCGATAAAACCAGTTAACGCTCGTTACGCAGATTTCGATTAAAAGTCCAGTCTACCGTAAACACCGTATGGAATCCGTTTAAAATCGTCGCGACTCCGTATGCGTATCGGCGCTCGCGAAAGGTGAGAACGCGCGGAATGTGCGTGCGTGGGCAAGACGCGTATAAAGCACCTCTACGAAAGGTGCCCGTAAAACGCGTGCGTATTCAAAAACCGAAATTCCCGCGTAAAACCTGACGGCGAGCGATACGAGTCGTGCGTTTGCAGAGTCAGAGAAATCATGCCGATCTGCGTGGAACATCGGCAAGATCGGCTGCGTCAGTGGCCGATCCGCGGGTACGATCGATCACCAAATACCAGAATGATCGGTAACCGATCGATAGGATCGATTAAATCATAGCCGATTGAATGCGAACGTATCGTTAATCGTGCCCGCGCGTACCGATTGCGCTCATCCGATCTCCGTCGTCCCGCGACCGTTAAGAACATTTGGGTTGAAGCGGTTGGCAGCCCTTTTCTTTGTTACTTAACAAAAGTTGAGGATCCCTGCCGGGCATAGAACGCGAGGCGGACCGGTTCAGGTCACGAAGTCTCACGGAGGTCGTGTCCTCAGCTACGAGAACGCACCCCGGTTTTCTTCCACTCGCTCACTCACTCACTATCCCTCTCCCTCCCCCCGTGGATCCTACTCTCTCGCTCTCTCTCTCTCTCTCTCTCATTCTCTCACGCACTCTTTTTACCTGCCCTCTCTCCGTCCTCGTCACTTCGGAACTCGACCTTTCTATCTTTCATTCTTGGCGCGCTGCTCTCCTCGTGCACGCACCTGGAACCGGAGATCGGTTCGGCGGGACAGATCGGCTCTACTTGCTATCTTGTGAAAAGGAGGCGGCGCTGTCGATATATCGGCGATGTCCTTTAGATTCGATATATATATATATATATATATATATATATATATATATATATATATATATACTTGCCGAACCCCTCAGGCCGACCAGATGCTACGCTCTCGATAACCGGTAACTCTTGTCACGCCTATACCGTGACACTCGGGGATCACGAGTCACCTTGTAAAGTGATATTAAGGGATTAGTGCACGAGACTCTCGTCGACTCGACATTCACCGGACAGCCGATCCTCGAAGACTAATGCCAGGACTGACGCTATTATGAAAGAAGGTCATACCGATCTCGCATAGAGTATAGGCGTTTAGAAAATTCGATTTTTTTCAGTATAGATGAAAAACATTTTTTTGTTATATATAATCCAAATCGAAAATTTGGTCTGACGTAGATCGGCAATTGTCCGACTGCGATCGTTACGTCACTTATCTACCGATCATCCGTCACCTGCTAGTGCCGCTTGTGTCACGACCGGTAACGCATTTAAATCGCGATTGACATTTAGTTACTGGCGCGATCGTAACCGTAGGATATCATAACGAGACAAAAATCGGTAAAATAATATCGCATTGAGAACGAGTTGCGGTATCGTAGAATTATTAATAATAACAACAATAGCGCATAATTTCCTGCAGCAGGAAACATAGAAAAATTTCTATTTCTCTTTCTCCTTTTCTCCGACTAGAACGTTTAACGACACCGGAAGTAGACATCCGAGCCCCAAGCAACAGACCTAACAACGTCCTCTCGAAGACATAATCCTAACCTCACTCGCTCACCGTTACATATAGACGTGGAGTCAACCGATAAATTCACTGAAATGGACCGATACCACCTGCAGCCGATCTATAGATCTTGTCATCTTGTGTATATATATAAAAAAAAAATCGAATCGATCAAATCCAAAAATCATCATGAATTCGTTAATTAATTTCAAAATTCATATTTCACGGGATCCCTCAACGACGTATGTGCTCGGTATTAATTAACAGGCAATTTTTATATCAACAAAGGTCCATTACGCGATCATGTATCTCGCACGAGATATATTGCATCCGATCCAATGTATATATAGATATATAGACGTGTATTGGGAAGGAAGTAAGTAGTAATGGGGTTCCAGCATCCCGAGTGATGATGGACCGTAATGAATGGATTGTTCACACCTCGCCCACACTTTCCTTCTTTATTCTCCCGCTGACTTAGTACAGCCCGGCCGTTAAGCGGCTGAGCGAGAGTTCGATAATTAATTACCTCGTAGGGATCGTCAGTGATGGCCACTACGAGCCGTCTTCCGTTTCAGATTATATAAATATTACTGCACGCCATGCGGCACCCAGCAGAAGACTCCCTGACAAAGTTTCGTGCCCTGTTTAGGATACGTACAAAGTACGTACACCGGATACCCTAAAAATCAAATTGCAATCGAACGCGACTCCGAACGTTCCTGACCGACGAGACTTGGTTTTCACTTTGCACCATACAAAAAATCCATTTCGTATCTCCCTCGTGACTGTATGATACACGAGAGAACAAAGTACAGCGTATACCCCGTGTAAGGTTATTGTAGAAGTTACCAATCATTGTTATGACAAAAATGTAAAGGAGCACTTTTAATCATTATTTTCTTAAACCCGACGTGTTATTACAGCAATGGAATAACATAACCCGACCCGTGCTTATAGGACCCACTCGTATTGGTCCCATCGATGGATAAGCAGTGCCTACTCGATGTCAACCGTACATCATACGAACAATGGTTACCTGGTTACATGAATTAAACAAGCACACCTATGCATGACCCACTCTAAAAGAACAAGAAGAATCCGTAGAAGTGACTTCCTACACGGAATGAGACTTCCGGTTGTTATGAATATTCGAAAAGTTAATAATTCGAGTACCGGATCGATCGCTGGTATGATATGTAATTGGGAAATTTCTATTGGGGGATTTTCGAAAATGTGAAAAAAAATAATTTTTTTAAATGCGTTAAGGAATAAGAATAGCAGGCAAAAAGGAAGGACCCGTCCAGCACCTGCCACGGTCATTAGGTGCAAAAAGCAGGTAGAGATCCAAAAGGGACTCGGAGCAAACTGACTCGCGAGACGGTAAGACAGACTCCATAGTCCAAATGGACCAGCAGACCAAGGAGCAGACAGTGAGTTGGGATACCTGTGTCGAGGTATACAAAGGGGACTACAGTGAATATCGTACAGGTATAGGAAGAAAGAAGAGGAAGGAGGATGGTCCCGTCACGAACTGCGGGCTAATTGTCCAAGAGATTGCTCCCGCAGCCGCTGCTGCTGGCTGCCGTGTATCTATCCCTTCTGCGGATCCCGTTGTGGCTGCTTATGTTAAAGCCTCCCTCTCTGAACTACGGTAGCGACAGACGAGACTGGTGCGCGACGTCGTGGCCGCCCGACGCGACGGCTGCGACCGCTTTGTATTCCTCGTGGCAAAATGCGAGCGGCCTCGCGCTGCCGCGAGACACCGTAGACTGAAAGGATCGACCGAGTCTCGGGTACACGTAGTTGCATAATAGTATCCACGGAAAAGTTAAATTACCGATAATAAATTCACCTTGTGACGCTCGCTGCCTTTTTGCGAGATATACGAGGTCGGAGAAGCCGATGCTCCTCGTGATTTCACGAGAATTATGGACTTTGAGGTTAGGTTTCATACACACGACAATTCCATAGTGCATCGTTAGACGCGGTACGGATATGCTAATCGATCGTGGATATACGAAAAATATTTTCAAAATTCGTATCGGGCCTTGATATAATTTTTGAAAATTTTCTTGCGAAAATTTCAATTTTATATGCCCTATGGAATATTTTCTTTTTATTGGTATATGGTTATATGTGTAAGGTATATGAAAGAAGAATCTCGTTTTACATATTAGACTCTTAGGTGTCTCAGGGGTCAAAGTAGTCAAGTGTACTTGGACAGTGGTCGGACTAAGAGACAACTTATGATTATGTATATGAATATGCGCATGCGCACTTGTATAGTTACGAGCAGGCACTATGCGTGGCATTATATGAGTTCGGTCAGTGATGGAGCTCACGGCCGGTCAGCCAGTACTAATTAACCGAGGAATGCTGTATCTAGATTGAAATCTGGGTGACCCGACGCCCCAGGGCCACCACCTCGCTTCACCCTGACTACGTCCGAAGCTGAGTTCACCGGCTCGATGGGGAATCAGGTAGAACCTATATATATATAGGTATACTCGCTACAGGTATATACGCAGACTGGTAGCACGGGTGGATGAAACAACCCTGATTTTCACGATAATAATAAAGATCCAGTATCATTAATTTCGAACGACTCGAAGGTCCGATTAAAACTTGTATATATATATTGAACATAAAATTGTTAACGCGGAGTGATAAAATTTTTTGATCCGTTTCTAAATTCCAACGGTCAAATGAAGAATCGAAACAAGGGACAAGGAAGATTGTGACGACGCGAAAGGACGAACCAAATGATTCATCCGGCGCGGCCCACGCTCGATCGCGAACATGCAAGCTATGCCTTAAGATCCCATAGATCGTTTCTTTGAGGGATGCCGACGGAATTGCATAGAAAGATCCATCGGGCGAGTTTCCATGAGAATTTATCGCATGCTCTCCCATACGACTTGGTCATTTTTTTCTCTCTTCGTTTTACCTCCTTTCAGTCGTGCGTTGTAAAAAAAAAAAAAAAAAAAATTATGAAAATATTTACGCTCAGCAAAAATCACGGTACCGGAATCGTACGAACAAAACCGGAAAAGCCCGAGCCGTTTGTTCCTGGGAAGAAATCAATTCCCGTCGCGAAAGCTGACTCAAGCGTTACCAGCGACCCGCCATTAGCAACAACGTAACGACCGAGCAACAAAAGCGCAACGATCTTGTTTTTGTGTCGGGCGACTAAAAACAATAAATTCCACCTTGTGGAGCACGACCAGGGTTCTCGGCATCGATTGCATAAGATGGTCGTTCCACTTAAACTTGGGGATTACCAACAATTAACTTCCAACGGAGACAATTTCTTTAAGACTTCAAATAAATTCCATCCGACCACGTCGTGATTGAGACGTCAATTATTTTTATATATATATATATATATATATATATATATATCCATTTAAATCTACAGATTTTCAAACTCTCAACCATATCATGTAAATTTCACATTTATAGATTCTGATTGGCGTAGATAATATATTTTCAGAATGGACCCCCCTACAATCCCATAAAGATGCATACCTATTACTACCTAACCTCACTTCGAGTTTACACCCCACGATCTAACCTTGGAGGTTAAGTTGTCACCGAGCCGTAGCTCAGGGCTGCATATACATAAGTGAACGCCTGGGTTAGAGAACGAAGGTGGAAGAGGTGCGCATTAAGCGTGGAATCATCCTGAAATATGGGCAGATAAAAACAGCAGGCTACGACCCGCGGGACGTGCCTGTAGTCAGGTCGGGTTACGCATCGACTTTACAAACGACTGACCTCCGCCCGTTGAGTCGCCTTAGCGTCTTCGGCAGAGAAAGACATTCTGGCAGGAGTGGCAGCAGCCACACTGTTACGAGCAGCAACAGTAACAGGTTGCCCAATCAATTTGATCTTGGTTAAATATATGTACATATAGCGTATGAAAAATAAAAATTTGTAAAATCCATGAAAAAAAAAAATGTATCATCGTAGATAAAGAAAAGTAGCATTAAAACAGACCCTGCGCGTGCGTCACATTGAAGTTGTACGCAAGGCAGTAAAGTTTTTTAACGTATAATATTTCGATTAATAAAACGACTATATGTATTATGTATTTGCAATTTGCAACGTTGTTGATACTGCACTGACGTCGTACAATCAGCTTTGCTGAATTGTTATATTCGAATGTATTATTAAAACATTAATCGAGCTCGTTGAATCAGTTTGAGGGTTCAGGAATTTCGTGATATTTTAGCCACCCTATATGTAAGAAGTATGGTGGAAGATAGTAGCGACTTAAATTTTGCATGAGGATTTAAAAAATCGATATACATATATATATATATATATATATATATATATATAAATATCCTAAAGTCAAAAATCGTGGATGACGATAATGACAATTTTGATGTCCCTGTAACGACGTTCGCGGGTAATTAAAGGTATTAGGGATTCGAAGGCGATAATAATACCAACTAAGAGGGTCGTATCTGTCCGCCACGAAGTGTTGGGTAGGAAGTAATGCCTGAAAACACGTCTCTATCGTGCAGTAGAATCTTAAGAATCGTCCGAGTCGCCTCGAGATTGGCTCCGAACATAAACCGGCCAGTTTTATACGGTACAGCCGGGACGTATTTACGGCGTTTATATACTTGCGGGCGTATTTCCATGGCTCGAGCTCTAAATTAAGTCGTGCGTACGTAAGGTGGCGCCGGGTATCAGGTTTTTGTCGGTTTTCCGGTTTATCGTACGATGGAAGCCGCGACTGTTAAGCTTCGACGCGCACGTTATATCTATATGGAGACGATTGTACCGTATATATAAATATACTATCGCCTATACGACAAGTCTGACTATGCATCTTCCACTTGTACCGTCTCTACTACCAGTCCGCAAGTCCGACGCGCTCGTGATCTTTTCTACTACCTTTATACCTTTATCGCCTATGCTCAATATCTGTATATCCCTATCTAGCTTCCTCGTACCGTGTTGGTCTATACCTCTCACGTGTCCCAATCACATCTCACGAGTACCTTCTATATACAAACGCCAAACGGAACAGTAGTAGCAGCCAGCAACAGCACCGCCGGCAGCTGAACTTCATCGACGACTTATCCAATCGACGCGCTCGCCTAATTGGTTAACCGAGTTCAACAGGGTGTAGAGTGGCGAGTCCTCGACTCGACACGATGTCCAACAGCGAAGGGGCGTCCGACGTGAAGGCTGCTTACGAACCTTGAGTCTTACTGTTATTATACCTGGCAAGGAAATCAGAACGATAGGGTTTGACCGGTGAATACGTAGATAACGAAATATAGTAAAGATGAAAGGAATAATTTTGAGATGAAAAAATTTTTTTTTTTTTTTTAATACATATTAATAGAAATCATCAATGGTTAAGTGATGATTTTTTGAATTAGCTGTACAGCGGTACGCGTTATGGTCGTTTTGGACGGTTCAAGTAATTCAGGACTGTTCCACGCGCGAATCGCCATGGGACGTGTGTGGGCACACGTTAGACGAGTAGCTCGCGATCAGTCGTATATGTGGTAATTAACAAATCCTTCGTGGACGCCGGCTAATGATCGTTCCTCCCTAAATAAATAATGCCATTTACATTTTCATTGCTTGTTTCGACTGCTCCCGGTTCATTTACGGCTCGTTATGTCGGCAAGTTCCCAAGTGGAACCACGCTGCGCTCATGCGTTATTTGCATACACGGTAATACAAGCATGCGTGGACGAGTCGACGGGGTATCGAGCCAAAGGTCACACCTCCATCGATCGGTAAAAAATATCGTGTTTTTTTTTTAATGATTTTTTAAAATTTTTAATAATTAATCTTTTACATCTTCGGATGATCTGTGCGGTATTGATACGAAACTATAAACTTCCAGATGATTCCTGTGGTGGGAGAGATTTGTAATTGCGGTATTTTCGTGAAATATGGAAAAACAGGTAGAATTTTTTTTTTTTTTCGATCGTTCATATTTTTTGATGGCAAATATCCAAGGAATGTGGCACATACAAGACTGTAACGTGTTTTCGCGAATTTCGAATCGTGTATAATATTGATTTGCATTGAGGACTATTTTTGTATTTTAATAAAAACGGACAATAATTCAACAGATTCAATTTTTATTTTTCGTTTAATGATTTTCACGCTTTTTCTAACTTCCGTTTTCACTCGTCAGTCTCCGCCAGCCGAGTGACGTATTTTTCTTCGGCGTTCTCGTAACTGTCAGTCGAATTGATAGAAATGACTCTCTGTGCCAAAGCCATTCGATTCGATGACAGCTAATGGCTCCCGGTGACGTTGGATACAACGTTTTATTCAGATTAGCGTAGTATTCATTTCTAAGTCTAACGGCGAATGCATTCTAAGAGAATTAAAAAAAAACAGTCCCACAATGCACCGTATTCACAGTGCCGTCTTGTAGCGCAGTAAACTTCAGACGGTTTGACATTTCCGAAGCGGGCGACTTATTCGTAACTTCACACGGGCAATTAAGGTACGTGACTGGCGCGTTTCGCGCTCATGGAAACGGAGCGACGCGCGCAGCGACTAAAGACTCCCATTTCGCTTTAGCTAGAACGAGCATACATATATATAACGCATATATAAGAGCACACGAGGCGTTTATTCTTCGTGGACACAGCTGAACATTATTTAGCCAAGAAGTGGAAGCTGCAAGATTCCCTATGGTGGAAAAGCCTAAGAAAAATTCCCTAGTATTCCCTAGAGAACCTTACGTTCCATAAGCATGCGCACTGTACCGCTGGATCGGTAGCCCAAGTCTTCGACCTATTGTACCAAGAGAAATACAGTTCACCGTACCGATTTTTATTGTGCTCGCTGGTCCATCGACTTCATTGGATGGAAGATGCTGCGAGTTCGTTAAGAAAATATCCCGCTGTTCCCGAGTAATAGCTTCGACCTAATGACGGAAACCGAATGGTTTTCAGGTTACGTAAAGGGAAGGAGGAGATAAAGAAAAGATCATAATATAACAGCATCCCTGTGGGAGATGAACGAGATGTGCGTGACCGGTAAGATTTTTTCGCGTGAAATTTCGACCAGATGAAAATACCGTAATGGCTGTCTTTGCCGACGGGGTTGGGGATTTAAGAAAAATTCGTGCCAGCAAGATGGCGAAAGACGAATGAAAAATTTCGAGCATGGTACAAAAAATATTCTACTCCGTAAAAGCCATTTGGATGCTGGATCACTGGAATCCCATTGAGACTTCTTGCACGTATGAAAAACCACAAACCACCGACGTCATTTTGCCACACCGTAAGAGCCGTCTTCTTGAATCTTTTTTCTTTTTATATATATATATGTATATACTATACAAGTGTAATAATGCGTGTTCGCCCTAAGGAATCACTCTGTATATTTCTTGAAAGACACCTGCCGTGCTCCGCATCAAGGCAGGAGGAAGATATTCCTGCTTGATGCTTCGCATTGATGCACGTAAGACGAATATTTCTGATTCATCTTTTTCTTCATTTTCCCCTTTATCTATAATATTACATACGCCTCAGTATACCTATACTTAACGTTCCTACCGACAATAGGAAGAAACGAACCAGTTCGATCGACGCACGCGACTACGTAATGACAATCCGCGTTTCGTGAATCGGCCATTTTGCCTGTTCACGAAGGAGTCGATATGCTTAAAAATACCGCATCTCGACATAACCTTAAAGGTCGTTCCCATGTAGCTGCACGTGTAATAAGAATCCCGGACTCGGGGCGCGTCAACGCATGAATTTCGAATGAACTTCGAAGAATAATAAATATTATATAAGGTATAGAGAGTTAGCACGTACGAAGCATTACAGTGTGTTAAATTCGATCTGAGATCCATTAGAGAAAACAAGATGCTTGTTTCGCGGAGATGAAGAACAATGCGAGAACCCGAGGCGACGATAATGGCGCGGCTGCTGGAGTTGGCCAATGGCGAGGACGGACAATGGTGGCGCGTAATGATAAATAGACAATAGGCCAGGACAAGACTCGGGTCAATTTAATCGGCGAAACGGTTAACGTCCAGCCATACGGTAGCCAGGAGATTAAAACCCGTAACGCAATTTCGTATTTCGCGCGGACATTCTTATAACGCGCGAGGCACCGTTTGCCGACGTTGCAGAACAGGATAAGCACTGTGGCTGCTTACGGCAGGTTTGATTTACTTCACGAATTACGCGTAGCCGATACCCCTGGACACCGTGGAGACGATGCGTTTTCACGAAGTCGACGCTAGTTTCTAGTAGCAGCTGGTAAATACCGTAGAGTTCATTAGTCCCCATAAATGTCCCATGACGAATTTTCCACGTAGAAAACTCGAGAGGCATGATATCGTAAGAAATTTATTTCAATTTTTTTTTTTTTTTTTTTTTTTTTTTT
>NW_014333664.1:1132963-1139126 GCF_000341935.2 Cephus cinctus | reverse complement strand
TTTTAATTTTTTTTTTTTTTTTTTTTTTTTTTTTCGAAACCTTACATTAAATTTCTTGAAAAATGTCACGGCTCTTATTATGGACCATTTTTGGAATCTGCTGATTATCATTCAACGATCGCTCCTACGGATTATGCCGGATCGGCTGGTTGAACTTTTTAATATCGAGACACGCCCGTTACGTTCAGGATTCTTTGGTCATTAGCTACCGCGCGTTTCTTCGAACGAATTGAACTTCCCGTGACTTCTTGCGCCTTCCGGTTTCACGTGGAGCAGGAGTGAGAATGCGACGTGCACCTTTCGTGGATGCTGTGGCTTTCGTCGGTATCCTGTACCGGGTGACGGACAAGGACGGTTCAGGTCGCGTTGGAAATATTAATGACTTTTTTGGCAAGGAATGGCACAAGAGTTTTTGGCAGGCCGTAGTTGTCACGGTTGCAAAAACAGGCTGAAGTTTGCCATTTTTATCAGTCTACCTCAGGACGAGGCGAAGTCTGGGTTTCAGCCTCTAGGATCGGTCGTCGGTAAGTCTTGGCCTTTGGGCTGCTCCGTGTCTTATGGCGTCGATTCGTGGGATTATTAGTCGAGGCGACACGTGAGTCCGTCGTTACTGCAAGCGACAGTCCGTAAAGCTTCGTTACCGGAAATCCTGCAAGACCATTGGCCTTTGTCCTTGACTTTAACGATTTTGAAATTCCGTTAATTTTTTTTTTTTTAATAATAATAACATTCATTAGCAGGTCGGAACGTTTGATCGATTACAAATAATTCGTGTTGCTCGTACCGTTCGAGCGGGTGAGGTTCGTTAGAAATTTTTGGAATTTTCAAAAAAATTTTCGAAAATTTCACTCCAAAGAATCCACGAGAATTTGGACACCGTGCGCCCAAGTGGGGAGTCTTAATTGGAAGAAACCGACAAATAACGGTCGGTGATTAAGCGAGATAACGCAGAGGGGAACCGGCCTGAGTTAAGTGGCCCTCAGGTTCGCTACCGCCGCGACGCACTGCGCCGGCTGCCCCTGCACCGCCTTCCATTAGTTCCTAATTTTCAATATTAAAGCATAATTAGGGTCCCACGATTCGTTCCCTACGGGAATCCCGATACGCCCGGCGAATCGAGCCAATCACTTCGTGTGTAATTCCGACGTAATGGAAGCTGGAGTTCCTCTCGAGACGAAGAACAACAACCGATCAAAGTCATAGATGAAATTTTTTTTTTCAAAATCTCATACGAATCCAAAATTTTTTCTCTGCACGTCGAGTACCAAATTTTTACTAGTACCACCCGACCGTCCCATGTAAATACGAATCTCAAATACCCAATAAATTTTTGTATATCCCAAATATTCTCCAGCTGTCAAAAAAAAAAACCGCGAACACCGCATCTCTGACACGTGCAAATAATAAAAATGCAAATTCAAATTTGGACTCGCTCTTTAAACTTTTGAACTCACCAGTATAACACCAAGCTGGCCAGACGACGGGGCTCTCGGTGTCCAGCTCCCTCATTCTCTCAGCGACCCGCGGTGGACATCTCCACTCCGGTGGTGCGGACGTCGTAGTCAAAATGTCCAGCTTGCGTGATATTGAGTCTCGTAATAGTCACGTGAAAAAGTTGAAACGAGCGTAAAAATCGCTCGTTTACCGATTCCCTTATCTAAGCAATGTCCCGGCTCGATTGACGTGTCTTTTTCAGATGATTTCGCACGATTAAAAACAGCGTCAAAAAGATCCTCACTAAACGTCAAACACGCTAACCCTCCATATGTCAAAGGTTACCACCGAGTATGATACCGGACCAGGACAAGATCGGTCCAAAATGAAAAGCACACAGTACACCCTAGTCTGGTCCCTTGGGCCGCTGGTATACGTGGTCCAGCCAACAGATGATTCCCCAGCAGCTGGCAGCAAGAAAGTCCACAGTAGAAAATACGTGACCCAAGTACCCACGTATAGAGAGACGAAAGCCTCAAGGATAATTCTTATCGAGGACGCACGTGGAGTCACGAACAGTTCTTGGCGATACGACGTCGGTACAGTAATCGGCGTCGCGACGTACCTCAAGGCACTATCCAAGTAGCCTGATAAGAGGTACAAGGTGGCCGATCGAGGAGATCGAACTTGGTCCTTACAGGAGACTTTGGCGGGTACAGAAAATCCACGACAACGAGCGCAGGTCGATACGTCAAACGGGACGTAGTTCTTGATCAACAGTCACGTTCTTGCGTAATCACCAATTGTCATAACAGATCTTGACACTCGACCGAGAAGCACGTAAGAAACGTCCACGTAACCGGATTATCTTTCGTCAAGGATAATCTTCAATCTTGCCGAGATCGCACATGTCTCACAATTCGCACAACCACTGATAATTCGGCTCACAGGCTCGTAACGAAACGCGAACCAATACGATTTACGAGATCATCGAAAAGGCCGTACCCGCACGAAGCGTCAAAAAAAGAAATCCTTAAGATCAATCTCTAATCGACGTAGTTCGACGTATCTGATATTACGAAGAATCTCACAGAATTGCGGCATTGAAAATTGATCTGGTGTATCCCCTTTCTTTTTTTTTTTCCTTTTTTATTTCTTTCTTAAAAATGATCTGCATACATATATATGTATGCGAGCGTACAAAAAGGAAGGGCGCACGAGGTGCCCGTGATAAGAGAACAGTCCGTCGTCCCTGCGGGATGGTACGGCACTACGGCGGCTACGGTACACGACGTGGAGGAAAGGCCGAACGGGTGGCGCAGGTAGGCACACAGGTAAGCAGAGTGGCACTTAGGTTGGTGCACCTGCCGCGAGAGTCCGCGTCGTAATGGGAGCGGGGCAGCGGGCGACAGGTAGGCTGGCCCTCGACTCGTCAACCTACGGAGAAGGGGAATCAGTCACATGGCTCAGGTAGAGCCGGAGTCAGGAGACGGCCGGGAGGTAGGAGAACCGAAGTCGGGGAAGGAGTAGGGGAATACGCGGCACTGCGTATAGGAGTCGAGGAACTGGCCGAATACATAGCTCGCTTCGACTACCTGATACCACGGGGTCGAGCGAGAGATGGGGGGTTGAAGATTTTTCATTTTTGAAAATTTTCCTTCAACCAGCCTCGGCTGTTTTTTAATGGTCCATTTCAGTGAAAACGGTCTTTCGTGAATTTTCGGTAAAATTATTTTGATTCGACGCTGTTCTTAATTCGAGGCCTACGTATGGCCGGTTTCTATTTGCATCTCGTAAAGTGTCCTGTCCTCCGAGTATAAATACAAGTTCATGTATCTTGTGTCGGGACACCTTGTATATTTGTACGGATACCAGAGGACGTTCCTGGAGTCTGTGTGTGCACAGCTGTGCCGTGAGGAGTCGCAGGTAGCGGAGGAGACTTCTTGGAGAGATGAGAGAGAGAGAGAGAGAGAGAGAGAGAGAGAGAGAGAGAGAGAGAAGAGTGCAAGACCGTTAAAGTAACGTCAGATCCCGAAATCCGTGTCTACCAGGATACAACTGGCTGGACCTTTTAATCGTAATGCGCGCGGCTCATCTGACGATTGCTCTTGAGGATGCTGCAAGATGAAGTTCCGAGGAAGCCACTCGAGGCTCCTCGGTACAGGGATCTACACTCAGGAATCGACCACCTGACAATCGGCTAGCATTTTCCTCTTGGTTAGCAAAGAGGTCCACGTTGTCGTATATACTGTTGAAAAATCCCACAAGTGGTCCAGGGGACACCGTCTCGAGGATTCGTGCAGCGCGCACGGGACCGTATACGATGATCCTCCAGCGGGTAGGTAGACCAAACATTCATCTCCAAACTCGAAGTACCCAGTGGCGTTCATGAATATACATTCGTTATTTATGAGCAACGCCTCTCAGCATCAACTGGACCAGTCTTCTACGGAGGTTAGGTATATATCTACCGGTGCGCGGAGGCAAACTGGATAACGTATTACGTCTTCATATTTTTGCGAGCGACCCGGTAATTAAAGGTGCCCCGGCGAGCTTGCGTATGATTTATCTTACGGTGGGACTAACGTTGATAAGATCGGGCCCAGACGATAAGGCCCTTTTTACTTTATACTCCACGCCAGCGTCAGGTTAGCCAGACTGGATTCGGCAGCGAAGTTTCTTATTAACTTTGCATCCGACGCGGCATAACTTACGTGCGAAGAAAGGGAGCGAGAAAATCTCTGTTTTTTTTAAAAACCAAAAATTAATTATTTTTAATAACGGGCAGTTGTCCTTAATTCCGGTAATTCGCTGACGAAAGGGGATAATTAACTACCAACTGTCCCCTAGCCCGAAGGTAGACTTTTGCTTTTCACGTTCTGTCATTTTATTCGATGCTATACAGAGCTGCAAAATCGCTATTATTCTTCGCTCGTTTCTTCACGTGTAACGAAAATTTGAAAATAAAGAACACCCTCGCCTTCGGATTTCACGTTACGGCTCGCCTACGTCAGATATGGCAAAAGGCTATTCGTAAGTCCAAGTGAAAATCAGTTCACCAGTTTACTTATTGCTTTCCAGAACTCTGACCCAGCTCCATTCAACGGATCTTCTCTCGTCGATATCCTTCCCGTTAGTCGCGAAATTCCCATCTCGCGGTTCACGGACTTCACGACGACAAAGTCCTCGAATTATTCAAGTGGACGTCCCGGAGACCGACCAGTACGAACGAAGCCGTCATAACCTGCATAATCCGACATCCTTTAGTGGGTACTATATTTTTATTTTTTTATTTTTTGTTTTTAAACTTCTGGCAATCAAACCAAGGGAATTGATCCCATATATGAATACACACACATATATAGCAGCATGGATTATCCTCCAGCATTGAATTTTAAAAGGACCATACGTAAGAGCCTCTTAAAACGATTTACGAACGGTTGTCTACAAACGGGCCATCTAATCCTCCGACGAATTGACATCTAGTGGAGAAGTTCCCGAGTACGTGAGATTGGTAAACACGTATATGAACAATTTACACGTGCGCAGCTAGGCTACTCGCGGGTCGGACGAAACCTTAGATGGACATGGGGAGAAGGGAAGAGAGGGAGGGAAGATCGAAAGATGAGGTTGAGGCTGACGATATCTATGTTTAATGCCGAGAAAATTTATGTCCGGTGACAAAACGTCTAAAAAGGTGTGGAAGATTCAGGCCGGAGTCCACCAAGTTGAAAATTTAATTGAGACGTCAAGTCGGTACTAAAACCCTTTGCCGATGATACGGTCCAGAATATATGTATACGTATATAGGTATACGTCCTCTTAGTTCTTCCTCGTCCATTTCCTTTCCCTTATGTGCATCGCGTCTTCGCCTGGGATCCTACCGTTTTTATTTCTACCCAACATGGTATTTGAATCCTCGAACAAACGACTGGGACCAATCGTCGAGATGAATTTTGTTACGTGACACTCTTCTTCCGCAGCATCCGATTTTATTGGACCGACATGATATACGACCGAACGCTCTTCTGTCGCGGGTAATTCGTAGCGGTGTATTTCACATTGAACGAGGTTTTCGCTCTTGGATGGGTGAACTGTTATTATTATTCTACTATATAGATATGTGTCGTAACACTGCGTATATTACTGTGCAAACATATGTGTCTGACAATGTTCCAAAAATTCGCCAGTCTACGCATTAGAAACCCTGGAATGAACGGTATGTAAAAATTTTACGAGAATTACCCACTTGTCCGAAATTTTTATTGAGTGAAATTTTTCAAAATCTTCACTGCTTTATGACCACGATAAAAGTATAATGTTATACCGTGACTCGTACAGTGATTGACGTTTATGGGTATGTTTCCATCTACTTTAGTTTATTTGTAAAAAAAATTTATCAAAATTTCAAAAGAACAAACATTTATTCGGCATCAGTATCACTGACGACTATGAATTTTATATTCAAAATCCAAGTGTCTGGTATAATAATGATTGACAGAAAAACGGTGAATTTGACGAAATTACCAAAAAATTCGAGAAACACGATAAACGCAGAAGCCCAATTCGTGGAATTTCACGCGTCCTGGATACTTATATGTCCCGGCGCAATTTTGCCTTGTATCGCCGCTCGTAAACCCGAAGCGACAATATAAAAAGATACGAGAGTCCTCTTCGTCCTCCCTGTCGTCGCCGTCGTCGTTCCTGTCGCCGCCAGGGGGGGGGGGGG
>NW_014333664.1:1128573-1132746 GCF_000341935.2 Cephus cinctus | reverse complement strand
GGGGGGGGGGAGGAGAGCGAGGGGGTGGGCAATTTAAGATGGTGAACAATTTAATTCGCCACTATAAAAGAAGGAAATTCCGTGCCGCGTAAATCGCCCGAATTTATGCTGCGGCTTTTGAGGTTATAAAAGTCATTGATAGAATCGGTCTCCGTGCTCGAACGGGCAGAGCTGGAACGATTGGCGTTAACAGATTTTATATGGTCGACTTTTAGTTCTCTTCCGCCTCGTTGAGTCCTCGTTCTCACTTTACCTATATATACAGCTCGTCATGGAAGATGGTACCGCGAGGACCAGAGAGATCCCCGGTACCAATAGCCAGGGATCGATTTTTATTTTTCACGTTCAATGGAAATTAATAGTACCGCTACGGTAGTCGTATACCTTCGATCCTCGGAACCTTTCCTTACCGCCAGACGCGACAATCCCACCAGTACTTTTTCTTATCCCTCGTACTCCGACATCCAAGATTTTTTTTATCTCCCATTCAGACGGGTTATCGTCCTCGGATGTTCATGCTAATTGATACGTCAGAATATCACAAGACTTACTTTATCACGTTCACCAGCATACGAGCCATGCTTTCGTAAAATGCATTTTATTTATCAGTCAAAACCATCAGACCCATATACATATATGTATATGTATATTACGACGTACGACATTCCATTGGATCCCTAATCCCTAAATGGTCCAGAATGACGACTTTTTCGTGAAGAAAAAAAAAGGGGGGAAAACTGACACAATCAATGCGAGATCCAAAAGGATCGATCATATAGATCATTAAAGTGGTACGGATAACGATCTATAAAATTTTCCCATTTAAATACCAAACTGACACGCACCTTCCGTCCACTCTGGGAAACTGATAATAAACGCGTTCGGATAAAAGTCCGCAAAGTAACCGTCTCGCTCGACCAGTATATAGAATAATTATCGCGTGCAATCTGTCACGGGCCAGCGATCGGTCGCTGGACCGTTTTTCAAATCCCGAAGAGGAGTAGGCAGTATCCAGCTATAGACCGTTGACTAGTCGAGCGTGGACATCGACCAGGATCGTGATAGTAGGTCGACCGGTATAGATTTGCATCGAAGGATGCTGCGAGATCTTTCGTCAATTTATTTGCCGGAGACCATTTTTCCGCGAAAAGAAAAAAAAAAAACAAAATTTTTATTTACGTATTCCGAAACACTGTCGTTATTCATATCGGTTATCAGGGTATGGCAAACTGGATACTTCTTATTCTACGAGAAGGATTGGAACGAAGAAAAAAAAAGTTAATAAATAAAATATTAATATCACTAATATCACGAGTTGGAAATAAAATATTCGCCTTTTTTTTTTTTTTTTCTTGAATTTCTATGCTAATTTCAATATGCTCGGGTCCCTTAAAGCGAGACTCCGAACGACGTTAATTTCACGGAGTTACGGAAATCGTGTTCGTTCCTCGTAGATCATATCTTAAGGATCCCGGTGTATGCAGGTTACATAGATTTAGTATAAGCAAGTTAAAGCCCGGGCGAGGATCCGCCTTGTGGAGTCACATGTGGGATGGCGCTATGGGTAGTTTCTAATCGAGCGATAAATAAAGCTTTCGCGTCGGGCCAGGGCTCTTTCGAAAACAACTGCTCGATAACGAGATTATCTTATTAGCCGTAGCCATTAGCATCGGCAGCCAATTAGTAACGTCGCAATTGGTAATATATCGATTAGCCGTATAGCCATATAAACGTGCCCAATAAGCCAATCAGCCAGGAGAACCGGCAGAAGATCTTTAAATATCAACCAAGTTCCTATAGGAATTTGACAAAATTCAAATTCCACCATAAGACAGTCGTCCGCGATAATACAAGATTTATACGAAATATTTTTCAGCCGCTCGTATTAACGCGAACATTATCACGCGAGAAAAGCATTTCAACGTGAAATATAAATTCGCGTTATCCATTATACACATAGCACGCATACCAAAAGTCAATACGTAAAATCGCTATACGGCAATTTTCACATAAGAATACACATACGATTTGCCCATTAACATTTCCTGGATCATCGATGGCCATTATAAACTCGGCACCGTAAACACCACTGGCTTATAATTAGTTATGGGAGCTCTTTAGTAATGCGGCCGGTCTCGCATTGGGAATCGGCCTTTAGCCGAGACGACTCCAGAGCCAGTAGCCAAATACGTTCCGAGTTAACCACTTTTATGGGAATAATCGTACACGGTCCGAAGTCTGTTTTTGTTTTCGCGACGAAATAAAACTACGAACACCGTCGTGTCCTCCGATTAGCATATCCGCAGGTTGCGAACTGGTCGATTTGAACGGATATTAAAAAAAAAATTTATAAACAAAAATTATAGCGTAAAAAAACAAAAAACCACACACAGAAGTCTGAACGATGATCAATTAATCTTCAACGTGTTTTATACTTGGGACGTACGATAAACGGTAGAAAATTAATACCGTCGCGAACTTCAGGTTCTTCCGCGAGATTCTTCTCGCCCGGGGAACTGGTCCACGCGAGTGGGAACTGAAACGAGGCGCACGGCCGTGGGTCGACGCCTATATATCGAGGTCGAAAGTTCCGAGTGACCTCACGTGCATCGCGAACCACCTCGGGGATCTTTCAGGACTCCGTGACGAGTGAAACTCGCAGGGAACGCGAGGCCCGAGACAAAGTGCAATTTCATAATTTTTGCCTCGTAAAATACGAGCAATGAGCGACGTAAAAATGAATAACTGGAGGAGCGTTCACCCGCGGACCAACCGATGGATCCGGGCAGCCCGACCAGCCAACCGGGCAACGAATGGACTTACCAACGGCGGCACACCTCTCTTCCTATGTTACGTTACGAGACGTCCCGCTCTTTGGATTTTTATCTTCCGGGTGGAATAGATTATCTTTATTTACGAGCAATCTGCGGGACGAGTAAATTGTTTGGGAACGAGGGCCGCTTATTTAAAAGCTGTAAACTATTCAATAGGCAACGGGGTGAGTGTGAGAGAGAGAGAGAGAGAGATAGGGGGGGTTGAACTCTTAAAAACCAATCGACCAACGTAACAGTTCGTTATGTGGTTATTATGCATGTGCCCGTTGCAGTTCCGAACTGGTACTAAGTGGCTGGACGTGAAAGAAAATTGTTTAAGCAAATACTTAATATGTAATTTAGTGGGTTCACTTTTTCCTTTTTTTTTTCTTTTTTCATCGAGTCTTCAAGGTTTTGCGAAATTAGAGCGAAAAGTTTTTCCCTTTGAAATATATAACGTTACGACTTACTTTTGCCCGGTATGCTTTACCTGGGGGTCGTTAATTTCACGGGGTCTGAGATTTCGCGTGACGACGCAGTTAAGGATGCAACAAGCAGGACGTCTTATAGGACTGACGTTATAGCCGTGCGCTAGCGCCACTTGGGACTGGCGGTTAATAAAGGAACGAGACGAATTGCGAAGGAAAAAGCATTAATAACGTCAATGAGTCTTTGTGTTCTATGGTACAAAGTTAAGTCCGATGACAAACTAGTTCTGGTGTATCTAATCGCATTTCTAATAGTCGCTGCTAATCTGGTTGGTCGATTAGCCTTCTTTTTTTTTTCGGAATTCTCAACTTTCATAATTTCATAACGCGTGCACCTACTCGGGGATACCGAAACTTATGAATGACAATGTACATTCTACGGCGGAGCAATTCTCTCGGTCCGTAACGAGTCCATAAAATGGAGCAATATCCGGTCGAGATTCATCCCACGGGATCGAATATAATGTATTAGGAGCGTAGTGGGACTTCTGGTCTTTGAATTTTAATAGGTTCTACTGGCTCAGCCGGGCACCGTGGAAGTAATACATTTTGCACGTTCTGAAAGTCCAGGAGGTACAAAAGGAAAGTCGAGTAGGTGAATAAGGATTGAAACGGCGCGAGGTAGCGGCGGCAGGAGGAGGAGAAGAAGAAAATGAAGAAGAGAAAGAAGAGGCATAAAAAGAAGAGAAAACTCAGAGTAGGACAACGCGAAGAAGTGGAGGACGTGAAGCAACAAGAGGAGTAGCCTCGGGTGCCGGGCGGGGCTCAGATGTTTATCCCGTTCGACCTCTCCTCCTGCCCCACCCTTCAACATCTTCACCTTCCTTCACCTCCTTCACCTTCTTCAACCTTCTACTCTACCTTCCTCCCCC
>NW_014333664.1:1116598-1128357 GCF_000341935.2 Cephus cinctus | reverse complement strand
CAGTGCCTCCACCTTCGCTTCTTGCGAGGCCCTTGCGAGCCTTCGGCGATCCCGCACTGCTGTGTACCGCATCGCGTCCACGTTATATATATATATAACGTATATATAACGTATAATATATATATATATATATATATGCGTGCTCTTGTTGCGAGGCTAGCACAATGGCGTCGGATCAAAATAAAATAAAATATTCAAAACTCAAAATCGAGTGCACTCGGAAGATCAATCGATACACGTAAATTAATTAGATGAACGAATGAAAATGATCCGCGACCACCGGATCCCCCTCCCGAATAAATAATAAAACGTAAATAATTGAAAACTAAAATTAAGTCGCGGCCATTCGTATCAATGAGAAATCGAATGCCGATTCGATCCGATCCTCCCGAGCGACAGGTTATCGGACGGTGAAGTTTTCGTGATGCGCTGCTTGCCAGATCATCTGTAACGAGAGATAATCGTGACCGGAAAGGAAGAGGGTCAGGTCGCCGATGTCGAGGTTCCGTGGCGTTCGCGACGCGGCGATACCACGAACGCGACAAAAAAGTAACGTTAACCAGACTTCGGGCTGGTTTCTATTAAGAGACTATCACGGGTCTCCGCAGGCTGCAGCAGGTTCCAGGGGACAAAAAATCGATGAATGAACGCGATCGGTAACGAACCCATTACCTACGCTCTTGGTATTGTCGATCGGCAATTATACTTGAGGCTTTTATACGTATCTGTTCTGTGTCTTACTTGGGTACGAGCCTTGTCGATTCTGACAAGAGAGTTCTTGGGTTGACGTAACAGATCGGTATATAATTTAGATTGAACCCAGGAGCCACCGAGTATAGTAATAAATTAATTGATGGATTCGGTAAGTCAATTATTATTATTATCGTCATTCGGTAACGAGATACACACGTCGCCCGTTAAGTATTCGCCTTGCGCCTCGTCCGCGTACAGTTGGCAAGCTCTACTTCAAGATCACGGAGCGCGCATGAACACAACCGCCGTATACATTTCGATTAGGATCAAGTTCACGAGGTATTTCTGTTGCAGGCGATTTTACGCGAACGCCAGATGAGATTTCGAGCGAACTGCAGTTGCGAGGTGGCTACGTGACCTTGGAGATCCCACCGACCGGAACGGGTACTGTTTTCTTCAGGCTCCTTATGGAGGAAGAGGGTCGGGTCGCGCCGAGAGCAAAAGATGAAACGAAGATCCTCTATCGCGGGTGGTGCTATCTGCGCTCACGTACCGTGATGACGCACTTCCGGCCGAGTGAACCCGCGGTGGCCCCGTGATAATTCCGGGGGATCGGACCGAGATCCATCCACCGTGACTCCGTGGCCCCGTGACGACCTCAGAGATGTTTGCTCTTGTTGCTCCGCCGGATGGTGAAGCCAGCAGCAGTCGGTACGAGTGGCGCAGGAGTGGTAGGTAGAGTCAAAGAAGAAGAAGAGAGCGGTAGAGAACGAGGTAACAGAAGATGATGATGATGATGAAGAAGAATAAGTAGAGGAAGAAGTGGTAGTCAGACTGGGATCCGGAGCGACTCCGGTGAACGTGGAGGAAGGAAGGGAGGAAGGAACCCATGGTAGTAGCGGTTCGCTCATCATTGTAATTACTTCACGAGGATGTACCAGTATATTGGATCATTATCGAGAGCTCCACATCTCCCACCTAGGGCTGTAAGTATAGACCGGTACGATGCGTACGAGACTGGCTCTACGAGAGTACACCGGGGCAAATCCGTTTGGCACGTACGGAGTAACGACTTGGTAGCATCCGATCAAACATCGACCGGTTCCACCTTTCTCGAATCGGGCCCGCGAGCGGTTCCCCACCCGAGTCTGATCGGCGAGCCCACCGAGTTCATACGAACCCAGGCCCCGTCGGGAGATCAGGACGGGTGAAGTAGGGTAAGTAGGAGGATGACAATCACTTGAGATAATGAAATTTCGAAAAACTGTGTAAAAAAAATTAATAAAAAAGTGACGTAAACAGCCTCGTCCAGGTACCAGGGAACCATCGTTGGAACGTACCAGATGACTGTGCGGATCGGCTGAAGTGACCTGGACCATTTTGCCTATTTACGCAACAAGATGCGGAAGCTGCTCGAGAGGAGATCGAGTGCTGAGCTCGTAAATGGTAGTTGGTAGGCTTGGCTAGCCGGTGCTGAACTATCTGGCGAATTCAGTGGCGTAAGGGAAGCCAAACGGCAGCCGTGGAAGTAATGGGAGCGTATCGAGAGATCAGCGAATGATAATCCATGCAGGGTAGGTGGGTCGTTTCTACGGTGAGGATACGGAGGATCGGTAGGGTCTGCCGATCTGGCTACCTTCTGAACTAGGATGCTGGGTGCACGTAGGCTGCGCATGAGGTACGGTTAGACCGTAGTAAAAAGATTGGGACGATAGGAGATGAGTGGCGAGACGCGAGAGGAGGCGGAGATGGAGTTTCTAGGTAAGGACCTCGCGGAACTTCAAGATGAACCCAACCTAACCTAACCCAAGAGCAATGGCTCTAAGCTACGATCTCGCGTACGGTGCTCAGGTGTAAAAGCGTTGATTGCCGAGCGAGTATATTTTCTCGCTGCCGTGGTGGTAGCAGTGGGCGTGCCGGGCACGACCGAAGGGAGACGGCCAAGGCCTCCTTCGTCGTGCTACCGCGATTATGTTTATTATGTGCGCGCCGTACGCGTGTGCGTCAAACGCGTCTTCGCCGGGTGCGGAAAAACAGGATCAGGACCAAGAGCAAGATCAGGAGCGACGTTTACGATATTTTTTTAAATCGTTCCTCTGCCTTAAGGATTCGACGATTTTCTATTTTACCATCGCGATAACGTATTAATCACGTCGACAGGCTAGATAAGGATTTTTCGTTGTAATCGCGCACACGTGAACGATTTATCATTCTCAAAGTGCCAGCCTGCCTTTTTTTTACTCGTACGTTCAGCTACACACCCATGACTTAATCGTATCGATCGGGATGAATGGAGACTAGAAATTTACCTGGTCGACGTTCGCCGTCACCATCGTCGCTATCATTGGCACCCCCCCTCCACCTTCCACCCCCAGCACACTCGCCCCCTTTTACTATCGATATCCATAGCGAAAAAGTCATTGCGTGCCGCGTTCGCGCGGAGCTTGTTTAATTTACATAAACACGTACTCATTGATTGCCGGACTAGATTGCCGAGTGTTATTACTTCTACAGGCAGTTAACTCCGGAGGGTTTCGAATCGTTAAGGCACCCGCGACTATACGGGCCGCAAGGAACGACAATGTCGTTTTTCAAATGAAAACCGCCTTTAAGATTTTTTTAAAAAATACGAAAAGCCTTCTCGGCGAAGAATTGAGCTACAAGGAAATGGAGCGCCTTTTTTATTACTCGAATGACCATATAGCAGTCACTGCGATCGTACGTACCAACGACTGCACTTAATTCAGTCTCCATCCAGGTACATAAATTCTCTAGTGAGTAAAAGGGGAAAAAAAAAATTCCCTAGAAAATCACGTACAAAGTACGGACAGTCTGGTAAATAATATCGTACATGACCAACTATCGTGTCTCGGAGTGTCGGCCGTAACGAGTTCGCGTTCCAATAGAAATGACGGCCACGTGTCTTGGATAAATGGAAAAAAAAAAAAAAATGGAAATTGGTACCAGGAACGTAGAAAACTCCAGGACTGAATATCCCTAGGTTATATATATATACAATTATAATGGTCAAGGCAAAACAGGACTTGCTCGTGTGCATTGTAAGCGCTGCATTAAAGTCCATCGTTAATGATACTATACTGTATTCTTATCACCTATGACGACTCGTGTGGAGACAGATACGCGCATTGCATTAGCATGTTATAAACTCGTTAGACGAGGAAGAATCGAGGATTAGCAGGCAATGTAATACCCGTGCAGGGCTTCTTCGTTTCGCGTATACGGGATCTACAGTGATTGCGGAACAGTTGCACAGAAGTAATATGCATAGAGTAGGGTTAATCATGAGTTACAATAATAACAGTAGAATGTAAGAGAAACTAACAAAGGGGTAACTAACTAATATCAGCACCCAGGGTGGCCTGGCTAGTAGGTACGTACCCGGTATCCAGACAGACTGACTGTGGCTCGGTACCGTGTCCAATCAGGATGCTGGACAAAAGGATCTAATTTCATCATAGCATTGAGATTCTTCAATCAAGACAGGTATACCAGCTATACGTATACCTACCCATCCTAAGCTGAGAAGTTACGCTTTCTGTCTCTTACGCGTATACATATATATATATTAAATATACATATACAGCAGTAAGCAGTACCCAAGTATACGACTGAGAGCTTCTAGGTCGCTGACAATCCTGGTCCAGGGTATCCGACATCTCTTGGGACGGTTATCGTAGGTCGGGGATCAATTCATCCGCAGCACGATTCGAGGGAACTCAAGCTGGCAAGTAAAGCCGATCTTACACCAAGTAGCGAGGGATCGGTGTTTGAGAGAGTGCGGTTAAAAAAAAATTGCAAAATTAATTTTTTTTCACTCACCAAGATTTTCAGTAGCAGAGATGCTGTCCAGGAATCCGTTGTTCCTCGCGGTACCTGAAACAAAGGATACGGAAGTATTAGAAGAGCAGCGTTATATTATATCTATACTGTACAGCTGTGTTATCGTTTTACTAAAACGATCCGATTGAAATAATCGTATAGGAAATCTGGTGAATTATTCGGAGCAGTATATACGTATATATAGATTAACGAATCCTAAAGGAGGATCCTTGGCACCACGGCGGTTCCAGCCACCACCCACGACGTTCCTGTTTAGCATGCACGACCGGGCGGAGCATACCTATCTGACAAGGTTAACTAATACAGCTTCCCCGGTCGCGCGGCTAGTTGATTAGAAATACACCGATAAATCAGAGCCACTCTCGTAATTGATCAGCAAGAGTATAAGGAGCATCAAGCAAACCAGTAGCAGAAGTAGCTGTATATACACGGTAGGAATATAACCGTGGTAGCAATGAGTGAAACGGATGAACCAACCTGATACAGATAGATGGAGAGTACGAATACGAAAAAAAAAAAAAAAAAAAAATTTTTTTTTTTTTTTTTTCAAAGTCCATCTCCGTCAGGTTGGTAACAGAACCTGATCTGCGCCAATAGGAAAATACGGGAGCAATGCAATCTAGTGACTTTTTGCTTTATATGTAATATTTTTTTTCTCGATCCCCCTCCCACCGTAACCACCCTGCTCCCCTCTCTCTCCCTCTCTCTCTCTCTCTCTATTTATTTAACCCCGCCGCTTAACGAGATAATTAAATCAATAAAAGTTCATACGGGCTGAGCACGTTTAATTGGACGTTGCTCTCGAACCTCGCGCGCATTTCCATAACACGCAAACCTTTTCTGTCGGGCAACTTCTTCGTGGTGGGGTGCCGCAGCTACTGAACGAGATCATTTTTTTTTCTTTTTCTTTTTTTTCCTTATATTGACGTTTTATTTTTTATCTCCTATCGCACGCTCAATATTTATATATGTATATGCATATCGATTTAATTGCCCAAGGGACTTTGGCACTGCCTCGTATTAACCCTGTAATAATTATTCCACGTGTAATCAATATTCCTGTCGTTTTATCCAATTCTCAAAGTAACACTTATCATATTCTCGAAGTAACGTTCGACTCCTTTTTTTTTTTATCATACAACCGTCCCTCCGATAATCGATCGATAAACTCTTGACGCCTTGGCTCCAATAGCATCTCACAGCGGCGATACTATTTCATTCATTCACAGTCGCGTTACACGCGATATCCCACATACGGCATATACTCACGGTGATATATCAATATATCTGCCCGGCGTATGATAATGCGATGCCTCCGTTAATAAAGAATTATATATCTCGGCTATTACGAAGCATGCATTTTTACCCCTAATTGCGAAAGGATCCTAAGGCTTTGCAGGGTAGATAAAAACGGAAACGGCTTATCGTAATTATATATACATATATACACGTGTATGTCCGCCCGATGAAAAGGCTCCCCGGTTCGTTCGCTAACGTAAGAACGAATTTATGTTCTCAACTCGACACGATCGACGGCACTCTAATAATACTCCGGCAATCGAAGCGTCGCAACGCCCCGCGTCGCGTTCGCGTGTTACGCTGATTTTTCTCATTGAGAACTTCACTGAACTCTCGGTAGACTGGTGAGCGAGCTACCAGGATCAGCTGATTTACCAACCCGAGCTTTAAGTCGCTGTTAGGTACTCTTTCTAGGTATACACACTGTCTATGGATTTATATATATATATATATATAGAGAAATATACAGCCAGCTAGAAGCCTGAACAACTCCTGTCGACTTTAAATCAAAGACCGCCGTACATAAACAGCCAAGTCGATAAGCTCGATTAGTTTCTGTCTGTACACCGTCAATATCGTATGGTTAGAAGGGAACGTTTGAAATTTTTCAAACACCTATGGATTTGCTAAAGAACAAAATACTAATCCTGCCTATGTACATAGGACGACTGTGAATGGGACTCTGTTGTCCTATATTCAATTTATATAGTTTTTCCTCTCTACAAGTTTCATCGTCTTTGGTACAGTGTCTATTGCATTTACCCGGCGCAACGTATACATAGGAGTGTATTCGCTGAATATATTGAATATATTCGCGCATATAAGGTCAGCTATACGCCGGCGTAACGATCATGGCTGGGCGCGGCTCCGCTTAGCGTGGTTTGTAGTAAAAATTTTTTTACCTGGTTTCATACTTGGCGCTCATTTGGCCTAATGCATGCTGGTACCATTTTGCATTGGGACTCGAGGCTGTGGGGATGGTTGCATTGAAAAAGGTTAATGACGTCGGTTAATGCGAAGTGCGAGTGAGATTGGATTAAATAAAACAAAAAAAAAAGAGGGGGAAATCCGATGACGTTTTTGGGAGACGATAAAGGATTTAATGGCCACTTAGTTTTTCTGTCGCTACCATTGCAAACTTTCAGTACTGTCGCGTGTCGCCGGTAATGAGAACTCTTTTTTTTTCGTGGAAAGCAGCCCTTCCAGGGTTCGAGGCTTTTTAAATGTTTACGTGTAAAAATATTGAAAGGAAAGAAAAAAAGGAAAAACGTCGCTCTCGTGTAAATCGGCCAAGAAGGAAACTCCCTAACAGCATTCAGATCGTAAAGTCAAATATTCAACGCGGGGCTGCAAGACGTCGAGTAATTTTCTGCGCATTAGCCATTAAATTTATGGTGCCCGGTGACTCCTATTTCCCCTCTTGCCAGTCGATATTTCTCATTTGACATATATATATATAATGGCCATACCCTCGAAGGAATTTTCTCCACTTGATTCACATCGGTTATTAATCAGTCATCGGTATCAATGAGATGTAATTAATCGATACTCAATCGACTGTTAAAACGGGCAATAAATATCAGAGTGATTCTGGATATTTATATTCCGTAAAAAAAAAAAAGTTCGAATCAAAAAATTTGCAAAAAAAAATTTGCAAAAACTATTTCAAGCTTCGTCGCGAGACGCGTCGGTAATTTAATCGATAACGATCAATGCCTACTCGTAGATCCTAATAACGATGATCTAATCCCAAATCGATCGAAGGATCAAGTCCCAGGAGACGAAAGTCTCGTAAAAGGTGCGCGAGGCGTGGGAGTCGGCGCACGAAGCAGAAGGAACGAAGGAGCACGCTTTGTGGGCGGACCTCCGGAAGGTGGTGGAGGTTAAGGAGGCGGCGTTCCAAGGAGTAGAGGTAAGAGGGGAAGGCACGAGAAGGTGGGCGAGAGGGACAGACTGTTAACTCACGATAAAACCAGAACCGCAAACGCGTCGCGCGGATTCGAACTTCTTGCGGACGTAAGAGAAGCAGCGCCTTGGAGGTTGCTATTGGTAAGACTGGTACCTTTGCTCGTAGCTGTTCTAATCAGCCAAGCATGGAGCAGACTGCGTAACCGATCGGACACGGGATATATAGAATTTCAAGGGAAAGGTCGAAGATAGTAATTATTTATCTATATACGTATATATATTTTCCATCTTTTTTTTTTACATCCCTTTGCTACCTGCCAACGTATTTCCTATATTTCGCGGATCCCACCTCCCGAGGTGGCAGCACGCGACCAGCGCGTAGTACAGCCACGGTGTGATGAATTAGCGAGATTAGACGTGCCCAGTGAAATTTATACCATGGTATTAAATGGATATAACTATCTCCGTCTAATCACTTTCTCCCGATGCCCTTTAACGCGAATTTGCATAACGCCCCAGCACCGTACTTGATTACTGGTAATTAGCGACGCGTGGCCCGCGCCCACGCGAGGTCAACACCGAGGAAGAGATTCAATGATTAACGAACCTCTAAACGCATATCCCATCGCCAATGACTTATCCCACGTATTATTTTTTTTTTCGAAAAAAAAAAAAAATTTCCAAAAATCATCTCCAAAAGTTATACCGCGCCGAGTGATACTAAAGATTCACATTAAGAGAATCAATCTCTCGGCAACCTACGCCGCTACGAAAAGCTTGGAGACTGTACGTAAAATTTTGTTCCACGTGTGAAAAAGTGGTCCAGAGGGATGCTGCGCCTTTTTTCATCTCCCGACCAGATCCCCAAGTCCAGGTCGAGAAGCTTTCCCAGGCCCCGGGGTTCCACGGCGTGGAATTTGCCGGGCGACCCGACGAGCCGGCGGCATCGCGACGACCTTCGACACGACGCTCTCCCCATACCACGATTATCTCACAACGTACCGATGTCAAGAAGTCAACCGACTCGGGGAGAGTCGAAAGAACTCGCGGTTCCGCACGGTCGAGCCCTTCCTCGCAAATTCCATAGGAGCAGCCAGTAGGATGCGCAGCAAGAGGCAAGGAAGAAGGACGGGAGTAGTAGCAGCGAGCAGTGGGTAGTAGCAGGTTATCGTATGACAGATATTTAAAAAAAATTAAATAACAACAGTACCAACCTATGTATCTTCATGAACCATAGAGAAAATCACTCAGCATCCTCTTCAGGGATGAAGATTATTTATCCGGCGTATCCAATAATTCACATATTTTCTCATACGTATATAGCCGGCCTCTTTGGCCGGTAACTTTATCCCACGCACCAGCGTCGCGACGTCTACGCGGATGACTGACGTCACGGGATCCTGAGCGTGCGACACACGTGTTCCTGTGTTTTTTAACTACCGGGTTCGCGACGATGTTGATATTTTTACCGAGCGGACGGTTCTGTCGTGGAGCACGGAGCGAGCGAGGCGGCCAAGAAGTCAGGAGCGTACACGGGGTAGGGATCCGGATGGTAGGGCGAGGGGGCAGGAGGTCTCTCCACCAGTCTCTCTTGAGGGAGAGTGAGAGCACCAGAGGAAGAGAGGGGGTAGGTCAGAGGTCAGGGCTACGCCGTACGACCCGTGACCTATGACCCTCTCGACCTCGGAGAACCCCGGGACCCCCCTCCCCCCGACTCCCTCCTCGCCACCCCACTCTCAAATGTCAGCCAGCGCAGCAGCTACACAATACCGAGCTATAGTGTGTATACTTCGTGACTGTATTTTTTGTTTCTCTCTCTCTCTCTCTCTCTCTCTCTCTCTCTCTCTCTCTCTCTCTGGGGGACCTTACGCTAAGGCCACCTTATGTCTCGTGACATTCTATACGGGGAGGAAGTAACCCCATAGTGTACCAGGGGAGTAAATTATCTGGGGATTTTTATATATCGTACTTTGAACGGACTGTACGATACTTTTTTTTTTTGAGACCGACCATTTTGTCTGGTTGTATATATATTTTTGGAATTCTAACTTTAGAAGGGTTTCTCAATCTGATGGAGTCCCGGTATTTATACCGCGGAAGAGATAGGCCAACGATCTTGGTATCTGTTAAGATTAGACGTGAATTATGGAATATTTTTATTATTTTAATTTTACGGTGAATCGTATCGCAAATGATATTTCAATTGGCAAGCGAGAGCGTAACGCGACTGTATGTGAATGCGTGGTTCATTAAAAGTGTTGCGGCTGGGAAACGCAAGTATTTTTGCAGCGAGTACCACGGGATCAGGGCCGTGTCAAGTGGAATGTATTGGTGAAGCGTACGTGAAAGTGAGCCACTTAATATGGATGTGTACGGAAGACCCGTAGTGGACCTTTGACCTATGACCCCGGCATCGGGACCATCAGCCAGGCACTCCGCAGCTGGCTTTCAACCGTTGAAAAATTAAACGCTTCACACGTGAAACTTGGCGGCTAATGACGTCGGTTCTGAGTTTAAAAAAAAAATCCCATTAAGAAATACCAGGATAGATTCGCCTTTTATTCTGTTATTCAATGTCGCTTTTACTCAAATCATTGTATTTCTGACATTGAGGCGCACACGTCACGCGATAAAGTCTCTACCTTTAACCTCGCCGTGCTGTTTCGTACACCTAATGGACGTACGGACGTTGCATTGAGAAACGGTCAGCCACGTACCTACGATAAATGGCAAAGAGGGATTGGCCATTTCGTGTACTCGTTCGACCGAAAGTTCAGCGGGGTCAAGAGGTCGCGAAGCCACGTCGACCCACGTGTGTCGCGGTGGGAACTCACGACGTGACCGACTCGATCGTCCGATTGTGTGGCCCACCGCCAACTGTAACCGCCAACTGGACCACGTAGATACGTAATTGAGATTAGATCCTCTATTTTTTTTCTCTACTATTTTTTTTATAGTCACAACTAGCCACGATACGATTCTCCGTCGTCGTCGCTCTTTTTTTAAAAAAAAAAGCCTTCCAGACTCGGTTTAATCTTGAATTTGTCCAATTGTGAATATCCGCCTTAAAATTTGTCAAAGACCGCCGCCCAGTATGAATTAACACTGACTTTCGTGTTTTCAAGTATTTACATATACGATTCCCGCAACGAGAGATAAAAAGTTCGTGAGATATCGTAGAGATAGAATCCCGTTAAAAAGTCCCTAGGGACGCAAGAAATGTCACTAGAGTGATAAGAAAGTAGTTCAGCTCGATTTGCGGTCAGACCGAGTTACGTAGTAAGAAGTAATGCAAATAAAAGAAACGTATCGTCCCCAAGAACAATTTCGCGTTATTCTCCTTTTGCAGCAGGCAACGCAGGTAAGGTTTCGTGTAAACGTGAACTGTCCCACGGTGAGCGCGGGAAATGGTCACTGATTTAAATCGTAGGCTACAAAAAAAAAAAATAAAAAAAAAATAAAAAAAAATTCAGTAAACTCGATTCCACAGAAGATACAAGACCGTAAACGTAAGTTCTGTAAAATTGTTTATAACAAAACAAAAACGTAAAGAGCAGTTAACATCTTTGCACGTAGAATTGCGCAAAGCGATCCTTCGAGTCCCGATCCCCACAGTCGTAAAATCTTTTTCAGCGTATCAGTTCACCGATGACGTAAGCGCACGGATCCTCGGAAGATAAGGACGTCCTCCTCGCGTCGCGACGCGATACTCCTCGGCACGTAGTTTCGCGGAATGAAACAACCGCCTTTATATTCGCGCTGATGTAAACGAATCTGACCTTTTCAACGTGTGAGCGTGTGGAGAGGTCAGCCAGGGAATCTCCTGACGGGAGTCTGCGGACTGGCATCGTCCGAACTGACATTTCCTCTGTCGTGACCTCGTTAGGAAAAAAAAGGGCTGAGGAGGGGGGAGAAGAAAAATTTATTTGAAATTGTAAATTTTTTGCAGCCATCATTAATTGAAAAAAAAAAAAAAAAAAAAAAAAAAAAAAAAAAAA
>NW_014333664.1:1096521-1116500 GCF_000341935.2 Cephus cinctus | reverse complement strand
AAAAAAAAAAAAAAAAAAAAAAAAGAAAACTACAAGAACATCCACTGGGTGTCGCACGTGGAGAAAAAATAATTTGATTACGTAAAGTGTGTGTATAATTATATATACTTATTGTACACACATACGGCAGGTGGTACGGTGAATTTAATTGAACCGGGTATAACATTGATATTGATAGTGGGCATTCGGCGGTACAAGTTTAATCTTTACTTTGGCATTTAATCATAAAGCAACCTGCTGGTCCGGACTCTCCTCTACGAATTGATGATTCTGAATTAAAGTCCCGCTTTATAATTAATGAGGCGCGCTCTTTTAATTGTGGCAATTAATAAGCGGGTTTAAGGCCGGGCCTCGATCGGTGTCACTCGATAAATGCTTCGCGCTACTGTACGGGTGCAGGATGTATTAATTATAAATCGCGTTCGTTACATGGGTAAGTCTGCTTAGATTTCTCAATGCGCGAGCAACGGGTCGGTATTAATCCTCAGCGACTTCCGTTACGCAATCGAATAGAGCAAGCAAACGTTAACGGACCTGACCCACCAAAGTGAACCATAGACAGTGATAAAAAAAAAGATAATGAAAAAAAAAGATCTTTGATTTTTTTTTTATCAGAGAATTTCTCAGTAGCTTATCAAGAGCGAGTGAGAAGAAGCGATACGGGAAGAGAGCAGAACGAAAGAGGAAGCGAAAGAGGCCAATGAGGGAGCAATGAGAAAAAAAAGATGAAGCAACAGAAGACTCGGAGGCTGAAAGATCGGTATCCTCGGGGGCCTTAATCGGAAGGCTAGCAGGTGGTACGATCTCGTCGGATGTAAATGAAAAATGTAAATTGGCAAACCCTTACCGATCCTTCGTATTCCTTGAGTATCGGTGGGATCGGCGGATTGTGATCGTCCCGGGCGATTTTTGCTGTATCGGAGAATAAAAGAGGGGGAAAAAAGAGTTAAATCCTCAAGCAGTCAACGGGGACCGAGAAACTCCTCAGACGACGCAGCTTCGCTAGACTGAAGAGACAATGCCATTGTTTTTGAACTTCAAAGGGCCCGTATACGCTCCGCTCGGCAAACTGGGCCTTTGCTCGCGCCGTCCTTCCTAAATTCTTCTACGTCAACCGGACCCGCTTCTCCTGTCCCGAGTAAAACGCGAATTCGTTGCCTTTATGTATGAAGACTGAGCCCAAGGGACGTTCGTTAACCCAGGAGAGACATTTTGAAAAAAAAATTTTAAAAATTTTTAAAAAATATCGCACGATAATTTTTCACATGTTATTATAATTATTCTTAAAACTCTTCGATTTCGTCTCGTAACCTATTAATAATATTAATTAATATATTTTCTTGAATCCTGTTATTTTTATGAGTCTAATTAAGTTTCTCGATGTTATAATAAATTTTGAAAAAATTCGACAAAACTTTTGTAACACTTAATTTATTACCAAACTCCAATGTCGTATATTACACCGAATGACATTTACCAATCGGATAAAGTAACTTTGTATTTCACACACTGAGACGCGAAAGGACGTCGAAAAGTGAGAAAGTCAAAAACCGTAAGCGCGCCTCTTCGTTTTGGCAAAGAATGGCAAAGACCAGCCCGTAGGCTATACGGCACGGGTAATTGCTGGTGCAGCGATGGTGCAGCGGTATCCGCTCCAATAAGGTCCCCATATGCTTCGGCATTGAGTCCCCCGCGGCCCAGTCAACGATGGACTCTCCCTAAGAGCCGCGTATGTAAATGCGTATTGTCTTACTCCGCCGATAAAAAGACCTCCGCCAGTGCCGGCTGCATTACCAGTCTCGCGCAGTATATTAGCCCTTTGATTTATACCCGATTGCCTTATATGCGCCACAATGTGCCTAACAAATGCGCGGGCCCTTGGCTTAAGGCCCAGCGCTCAGTTTGAGCCGAAGGCCGCCGCAGTTTCGGTGACTACAAAGCGTCGGAGGAGTTTCCGAAAATCGTGAAATTCCTGTCTTTTGTTTGACGGATGGGATTACTTGAAAAATGGGGAAAAAAAATAATTCCCCTTGCTTACCCACCTTCGAGCAGGTGGACAGTCGGGAATAAAAGTATAAAATTTACGAATCCAAATGACACTGTAAAATCTTAATAGTCGACACTCGACACTTGTTGTTAACGTATCCATAAACTTAAACAATAATAACGTCTTTATATTTATTATTGAATGCACTTGTCATGTAAATTTTAGAATTTTTTTTTCATAATAAAAAAAAACACCAACACGACAGGTGCGCACGTATAACCCATTACGAAAGTTTATTACCCCCGCGAACGAAATTTCATCGTAAAATCTCGCGAGTGTAAATTTCAAAATATCACTGTCGCGTGATTGTAAATACAATTAACATAATTTATAGGCAGCTATTGCGAGATAATCGCTAAATTTTATCGGACTATAAGTATATTACTAATTTTGTTTTCTTTACATTGATCACACGTTATTCCCATACGTTGTCGTATATTACACGGATATCTATACGTGTACGATATGCTATAACGGGTGGTCCGGACCTCTCGCTACATTTAAGTTATCCAGAAGGCCGCCAGGGAGCGCTAGAAATTTCCAAAAAATTACAAGTTCCGATCGGGAATCGAACCCGATACCTTCGGATTACCAAGTCGAACACTTACCACTGTGCCACCGAACCCATTGTCCGACCTAATAAATTTCATTTATTTATATTTCGATAATTCCTAGGTCCTCTCCCCTTTAACGCCACGTTATGATATATACGCTAGAAAATGCATGGTACCTTCGGGCTAACTCCGAAGAACGTCTAATCGCATATCAGAATCCAAACTCGCGACTGTTAAAACGGCAAAACTTTATCATCATGGGTAATTTCCAACCGATGCGTGATAGGTAATGACGTTCTCAGGATACAAATAATAAATACAAATCAGCAAATTGAAAATGTCACTACGATCACGCGGCACGTAGCAGCGTCGGACATAGGTTTATTAACCTTTATTCCTTTGACCCCGCGGCCAAGGGAAACCGCAACGCGTTATACCTTTAAACTCCATGATTACCACATAAAAGCAGAAAAACGTGATTTTCCGCGCACCCAAGATATTTCCATATGCATCGATCATACAGATCGTGCGAGTTCGTTGCGTAAAACGTTATAACGATAAACTGAAGAAAAAAAAAAGTTCAAAAAAAATTCAATCCTACATTGTAATTATGACTAATAAGGTCAAAGTACTACAAACCAGTAGTAATTCCCATAAATGGACAGACAATCCTAGGCGACCTTGTAATCGGCCATTAACATACTATACCATCTTTATCAGGATTCTGCCCACTGTACATGGTCAGAATGCAATGTAGTGGATCAGAAGATCGTTATAGTACATGACTGGTATTGGCAAAATTTTTTTCTCTTTATTAATGTCTTCCCCCATCGACACGGCACAATTGCTGTTTTATCGATCATTGCATTCTGTCCGATGCCGAGTGCAATGTAATACGAGGCTTCTTAAGGATCAAGAATAAATGACACACGAAGCACGAGTAACGACGCAATCATTATATATCGATATGGGATAGATACACAGTCCCGTTTTACATACTAGAATTTTACAAGACAAATTTGTACGTAAATTACCAACACCGAATTGGAGGCAAATACGAGTAAAGGAGATCGATAATAAAACTTCAATAAAGCCTCGAGTCTTTTTTAAGGGAGTCAAGTAAAACACGGCTAAGGCTTGTAGGTACTTAAGGTATCGAAATATATACGGATAACCAAATATAAATCTACTTTCGCTTTAAAAGTTTAGGTCTCTTGTATCTACATACACACAACTACCATGTATCCCGGGCTACTAAACGGTGGGATTTCTATCGTCCGACGTGTTTGTCGACAAGCAATGTAGTATTCGAAAAGCGCGCGTTCACACGAATCTGGTATCCGTATGGGACTGGGTCGGATGGTCGGACAACTGTATTTATGGAGATAGCCCAGGTTATACGCTACGCGAGGAAGCCGTTATCCGAAAACCTTAAACTAAGGTTTTTCGTAGTTTGTCGATAAAGGCAAACGGGTTTTTCATTTAGCCCTCAAAAGTCGGACGTACCCAGGAATCTTTTATTTAATTTATTTATCTCCCCTCCGAGTCGGTACCGCCGAGATTTCACTCTACTTAAATAACGTTATCGGTACGTACGTGAACCAGTTTCCACGGTAGAGAGTAAATAACATTGTCGAACAATGCGGTAGAATAAAATTGAAACGCATTACAGGCGATTTGCATGTTCGCGGGTATATCGGATAATAACGTTTGGCGAGCAATTAATAAATTTGTCGAGAATTGCATTATTCATTACCGTGCAGGTTGGCGTTAACCGTACGTTATTGTATGTGCCAGTGCAGTAAGCGGGTAAGTAGATAATGGTGCGAGTACAGGTTGGCGGGGTAGGATAAGAATTAGGGTACTGGCCGATATGGACAGGAATGAAGGAAAAAATTGAAAAGTCATGAAGAGCTCAGCGAAAGACAGTGGCATCCGGATGGGGTTACGGAGGAAGACCCAATGTAGAATCCTGGTAAGGTGACTCGGGGGGAGCGAAGAAGTGGAGGAAGTTGGCTCAAGGATTTAGCAGCGGCAGAAGTCGGTAGCCTCCCGGGGACCTCGTTATCGGGAACGTGTTGATATATGGCGCGCATTGCTCCTCCATCCACGCCCTGTGGAGACTCCCGGCTCAAGCTTCCAGGTCCCAGACCTCCGGCTCCCGTTCTTGTTCTCAGTCCTTGTTACACGTAGCCAGGCTTGCGTACGGCGTCCATTGTTCGGTCTGCGGTCTCTCTGGAGAGAACCGACGCCGCCGTCGTTGTCGATGCGATAGCGTCTTATTATAAAGGCGGCAATATCTGAGCCTGCTCCTTGCGCTATATCGTAATGGTTAAGGAGCGGCCGTATGTTTGCGTGAATATAACTTGGGGTCAGAGGTCATTAGAATGACATCCGGTAATGGTTATCCATATAGGGAGGAGCTTGGGAAAGTGGAGACAAAATTTGTCTCTCTTCCGGTTCTACCATTGGCACACGCGAGTACGAATTGGCCATAGACGTCGCGGCGTCTTCGTGGGGGCGCCTTAATGCATTTACGTCGCCGAAGTATAACGCGCTTTTGTATACCTGCTTCGTTATCTATCTATCTATCTCTCTCTCTCTCGCTCCCTCCTACCTTGAACGTTACTCGCTCCCCCTCGCTCTCTCTCTCTCTCTCTCTCTCTCTCTCTCTCTCTCTCTCTCTCTCTCTCGCGTGCAAAGGCAAAAAGCGGCCGTGTTGGTTTAACCGGCTCGCGGGTTATGATGAGAAATGTAATTTAAATTATCCACGCTTTTTGTCCCGTGACTTTTTTATGACGTAACAATCACTGCTGCGGATGCGCCCGAAGACCGGCCTATACGAGAACGTATTTGAGTACAGGGAAGTAGGTGGGGGGGAAATTAAAAAAACCGTGACGAAGAAAAATAAATTTTTTAAAATCTTGCGTCTCGCACACGACTTTCATCTCGCTCCGAAACGAGCAGCGATCACAACACGTCACGACAAAGACAAAGATCCACGCGAAGCTGCCATCGGTTCCGATAAAATGATAAGTTGTGTTAGCGCGGGAAAATTCAAATTAGACAATTAATTAATGACCCTGTAAACAAGAAATCTTAATTATAAAAAAAATTAAAAAATTATCTAACCAACCCTATTCCAGTGTTGGTGTTCCGAATAAATGATTTTAAAAAAAAAAAAAAAAAAAAAAGTATGGCGACGAAAATTTTGAAAATCCAATCCACAAGGTTGTCTCGTGCAACGTAGGAAGGATTATGAATGAGTTCGCGTGCACGTAGGAGGACTGTTAGTTCGCCATGCGAAGATCCGCGTAACTTCCGCCGTAGAGGGCCAGGACTAGACTTCCTGTCCGACGCTCACATGTCCGACTCTCCCAACCATTATAACGTCATCTCTTCTGCCGTTGTGGGAGAGTAAGCATCGCACGTCGTATTATATGTGACCACTCGAACGAAGGAAGAGACTTCATTCAGTCCCGCTCCATTCACGTATGGTAGATACCTAGATATATATATATATACATACATAAGTCATCTAAGTATTAGGTACCAACCTACAAGAACGATACGAGAAATCCGTTCTAGTTCTCCTTCCCGTATGCCTCGAGCATACAGGATGCACATACCTAAAGATATATGCATGCACTCCGTGCAGCCACAGCCTCCCGGAGGATTCGAAAGATTCAAGGACACAAATTGCTCCGTTAAACAAAACATACAAAGCCCACGACCAGCGTCCTCGTAATCTGTATCGAAGTGAAAGTCTCTTACAAAAAAAAAAAGAAAAAAAAAGAAAAAAAAAGAAAATAACTGCGTGGAGGCAAAACGAGAACGTCCGTAAGGACCCGTAAAGAAAAACCCACGCGACCTTATGGCTACATGCACCGGGTCCCGATGGGAGGACATGACAGTAATGCGAGCGACATGTCCGACGTTTGTTCCTTGTCGTTACTTTCAATCAGTGGTACCACCACTCTCCATCGAGACACCACTCACGGTGGATCCGTCTTACGATATTCGGAACCAGTTTCCACTTATCTCTCGATTTTATCGAAAGGATTAATAAATAATTTGACAGTACTAATTATTACATAAGAGCCACGCATACGGTTCCCATACAGTCGCCACGTGGGTACGTCCTCTTGTTATTCACGTATGTACCTGGGATACCCTATATGTATACGGTGGGAGCAGAGAGAGTAAAAAATACTTCACGTTAAAAGTTCCTATGCTAACAATACGAAATAATGGTCTCTGACGAGAGCGAAACCAGGGTGACTGCACCGGGTGCATTATGCGCTCGGTGCATCCGCGAAAGGCAGGATTTCTGTCGCGGTTTCGCCGGGTTAACGAAGTGCGTTAACGCTGCATTGTGGGAGCGGCTGAGTTACGAGCGTCGCAACGTCTCTGGATTCTATATATATATATAGAGCGTAGGTAACGTACGCGTCCCGTGGCTTGTTAACGATAGAAATCCGATCGGTACAATACTATTATTTAGTTCCCGTTTGCTTGGCCATTAGCTGCGACGAGATGTACAGCGCGACACTAATGATTTCATTTCATCGGGTTACGTGGCCGTTACGACTCGACGCGAGGCTGTCGATCCGTCGGCCGCTATTTCATGGATATATATATATTTTTTTTTATTTATTTTTTTTTATAATTTTTTTCCTCCCCCTCCTCCCCGCCGCCACCCTGTTTCTCTCATTCCATTTCATTCCAGCTACCGCGAAACCCTTTCCATCGAGCGTTCGAGCGTTCACTGGTTTTCTTGAAGACTGGAACGTTCACCTTTCTTGGGTGCGGACCAGTAAACTATAAAGGTGTTTTGCTGCCAAGGTAAGAGGCCAAGAAAAAAGATTCTAGTCCACCCGAGGAAACGTAGTGCTTGTATCTTAACGTGTGTTTATAGCTTTGTGGAGTGTGTGTATATGTATGTATATATATATATATATATATTGGATGCGACTACGAACGTCTAGGTTATACGTAAGAAGAAACCGAGTGAACCTTCGATCAGCCGTTTCGGCCACGAATCGTATCGGATCGATGTGACTCTTTCTAATTTAACTGATATTCACTGCGTCATCGGAGACTAATCACGACTCTCGTTAGCGCGATACAAGACACCAATAGCGTAAGGTAACTGTAGGACGCCGAGCGTCGGTTTCGAAGATCGACGTCTGATTGCGTAGTTCTGTTGGACGTGTTGGTATATGGTAGGTATTGGATAATTGCAACGATTATAGGATCGGGATTGTGCTATTGTTATTATATATATATATATATATATATATATATATATATATATATATATATATATATATATATTGGATGCGACTACGAACGTCTAGGTTATACGTAAGAAGAAACCGAGTGAACCTTCGATCAGCCGTTTCGGCCACGAATCGTATCGGATCGATGTGACTCTTTCTAATTTAACTGATATTCACTGCGTCATCGGAGACTAATCACGACTCTCGTTAGCGCGATACAAGACACCAATAGCGTAAGGTAACTGTAGGACGCCGAGCGTCGGTTTCGAAGATCGACGTCTGATTGCGTAGTTCTGTTGGACGTGTTGGTATATGGTAGGTATTGGATAATTGCAACGATTATAGGATCGGGATTGTGCTATTGTTATTATATATGGCCTTTATCGTGGGTCAACGATAACACCGGAAACTGGTATTCGTTACTCGTTGCAGAATGAGCAACTTGTACGAGATCGTTTTCTGACCTTTAATTAGTTGGCAGGCTGCGCAGTGGGGAGAATTAACGGCTTCCTGGCTGTTAAATAAATAAAAGAAGAGACTGCCTTTAAGAGTCCGTGCTCGTCTGACTCGTTCGGGTAACCATCTACTTGCCTCTTGGGACTGCAAGAACGTATAAATCGGCGTTGGCGATTATACGCGAAGACTACGATCGCGCGGCGAACCGTTGCGAATTTCTAACGCGCTGTTAGGAATGTCTTATTTCCGGAAATTTATCAACTTCCGGTTTTCTGTTTTATTTTTTCTTATAATGGTATCAATTATTCATCGGTTGATCGTATCGGTCGCTCGGTACATAGATTTGAATCGGTTTGCGAGCAATTTAAAAATATTCGATCGTGGCGCCGCCATGCGGATTCTAACCGAAGACGCTGCGCATAATCTAACCACTGGGACCGACTTCAGGGGCCGAATGAAATTACACGATCAGCTTCCGTGACGATCCTCTCTCCGACAGACTGCCTGTCTTAATTATTACATACGTATGCCGACGTCTTACCTCCGACTCGGACCTGCCCCAACCCAACCGTCACGCTGCTGATCCTAATTAAATTACAGCTAATTAAGATCAACCTTAATATGCGCTCTCGTTATTGCTTCTCTGAATTTATTCTTCAAGGTACGATCAGGGTCAGTCATTTTGCTCTCATTGCCATGTGGGTGTTCGGTACCCGTGTTGGTTTTAAAAAAAAAAAAAAAACGTGATGCTTGCTAATTTTTGAAAAAATCTTGACGCTGCATTTTACGAAAATTCAAATTGTAAAAAGTTCAAACAAATATTTTTACCAATAAATAATTTTTTTCAAATTTTTGAAAATCATCCGGATATACATTTTTTATTGATTCGACAAAATAAATCCCTTGTTGTGCCTATTTATTTATCTCCTTACAGAGACCACCCTGTCGTTTAATTTTTTCTTGTATCTTTCTCCCTGTCACCCCTTTCACGTTCCTTGGCTACTTCTGCCCCCACTTTCCGCCCTCTTTTCCCACTTGCCGTCTCCCTCGCTCTCTCGCGTTGCTTCCCTCGATGAATAGCGTGCGTTCACGGTAACCGCTCAACGTAATGGTGGCACACGCCGTTACCACTACGAGCACCAGCAACACACTACTTACAATAATTAACATGATTGCTATTATATTAACGTACAACCACGTACCTAACTTCATAATGGCAACGGCAACGCAGCGCCTTGTGAAATCTTTCTCGGGAGCGCGTTTCGCGTTGAACCCGCCACTTAATTCGAAGAAATAAACAGAGAGCGTTACGAGCGGCACGCACCTAATTTTCGAATCGAATTAAAAAAAAAAAGTGTTGAAAAAAATTCATATAAAAAAAAAAAGAGACTCGAAGGGAAGGTCAAAAAAACGAATTAAGACACTCAAAAAAATCGAAAAAATTATATGCAAATTTCAGATGCGATCTCGTGCATCCTTAAGTTTAACCCGTGCTACGTGAACTTGCAGCACGTCGTTAGTACCAACCCAAAAATACCCATACCTCTTACAATACGTTCGTCCCTGTTCTCCGGACTTATCAACAGCAGCCAACTTCACAGCAGACACGAGCCATTACCGTAAGAGGCGAAGGTAGCGAAGTAGCGAGACGGATGGTCAGTAATGGTCATTATAAACACGCTCCGCTGATTGTGCGCCACGCCACGAGACCGGGAGGGCATCATCGCCGACCCGAAGACCCGCTCCACGTATTCTTTTATTAAAACCGAACTGACCGTACGTTTCAACGTCCGTCTTGGACGTAGACACCGTCAAGAAATTTCGCAGCTTAATTACACCTTACGAAATTTTGGTTGTCTCGGAAAATATCGATTTTTCCAAAAAATTTTTTATTCCATTTTAAACGATATTCCGCATTTTTTGTTTTTTTTTGTTTCCTATTCATTGAAATCCTGCGATTCCGAATCCTCGCGTGCCAATGAAATAATAGCGCCTTATATCGGTAGCGCTTCCTTATACGAGGCAAACGTCGGCGCAGGTGGTAAGGCACCTTCTAAGTAGAGCCAACCCGGCCGAACAAGCCAGGTAATTACGGCCCAATATGCAACCAGGGTAACACCAGACAGCCGTACATGTAGCTAAGTATCCGCTGTACAGGGCGAACGGCACGCCGTCAGATTGCAAGATAGGCATATACATACATACATATGTATATACAATATATAACAAAAGTATCAAACGCTCCAACCGCACAGCATGCCTGGGTTTCTATGGGCTGATAACTTTTTTCCTCTAGAACTTGAAGCTTAATATAAATAAAAGTCACGGTGATACGAGTAAGAGTATTGCACGCAGTAAAAATAATTCCACGTGTCACAGTGATTTTAAAAAAAAAAAAAAAAAAATTTTTGATTTTTATTTTGCTCGAGGGCAAAAGATAAAAAGTCGATTACCTAAGAGCACACCCTTCATCTCGATTTGAGTACACCTGTGATTATGATTACTCGACCGATCAATCACTCCGATCGGTTGATCAAATCCGCGACACATCTGACGTAGGACACAGATAAGTCACCCGGATAATAATCGCGTGTTTCGTGAGTTTTTCACCTGGAAGTTATTACCGTCTTTTTGCTCGTAATTACGTGCGAGCGTACGAGCGAGACTGCCCGGATTAATTGGACCTCCTTGCGTTCACCAATAACGTATATCGACGTATAATAAAGTAAAGGACGTCCGAGCGTAGATTTTAGCGTCGCGACGCCTCGTCTCTGTCGTATACGAAAATGCCCTGTTATCCTGTATAAATTGTATGTAGATTTTCAAGTAAAAAAAAAAAAATTTATTTTCGCGGTACCAGAATTAAATTCTTAATTTATCGATTTATTCGCAATCGATAAATTTATAGTAAAAAAAAAAAATTGAATTAACGATTCGGAATTGGCAATCGAGTCATTCGCAATACGCCCACGTATCGATGCTCGCTATGTTAAAACAGTCGAGATGTCAGGAGATACGCTTGCTCGTACCGTAATTAATTACCTACTTGATATTATACTGTATATACGTTCATATAAAGCCTAGGCCACCGTACGCGAATACGTACGAATATACGGGTAGTGCATAAACTATATGCATATAGATAGTAAACATAAGTAAGACTCTGGTGAACGGCGCGGAAGGGTAGCCAGGCAAAGTTCTATATAATTTTTGTACCCAATGGCCAAGGCAGCGTCGTTGGATATGAGCAACGTATGTGCTCATACGTGATACGTGGGATACGCGAGCCCAGGACGACACACGTGCACGGTAAACGTTGCGCGAAGTCCTGCGGAGTCGCGCAAGAAAATCGAAAGTAAGCCGACAGCGGGTAAAAGCAGCGTCGCGGCGCACAGGCTGTAGATGCAAGCCGCCTTCTATACTGTATGCAAAGTAGCCGTTTACGGGGATGCCTACCGGTGTAGGCAGATACCAAACCCCCGAGAGCCGCGTGTTCGCCATCCTGAATAGTTACAACATGTATAGTTTTATTGTCGAGATTGAGATAGGCGATTGGAGGCAGGGGAATTTTACGAAATTGCGACCGTAGTGGGAACTACGGTGTCGCGAGAACGCACGCGAGAGTCTCTCGCGTGTCGCTGCAGAGATACGATACTTTGGATGAAATTTTGTTAACTCTTACGACGAATAATTCACGTGTGTCTCTGATATCGAAGGAAAGTACGAGGAAAGACGTCGATCGAAGAACGTGCACGAAGTAAGCCATATACGGATCGACAGCGGCGTGCCGTAAGACTCGAGTGTAAGCTGCGTATTCCACTCGTGTGCATGCACACTCGATTGGCATGTGTGATGGCGCACGCACACTGTATACCCAGAGCAGATTGTAAGATTTCAGTGTGCAAACCTGCAATTTGCGAAATTGACGGGCAATTTGTTTACTCGTAATTGCGATACAATCAAACGGGAACTCGTTATAAACGGTTGGAATCGGAGTTATTCTTAAAGAGTCATCTTTATTGGTTCCTCTTGTTTCGTATATTTCACCGGATTCTGTACGCGGCTGGCGGTAGGGTTTTCAAGAAAAATCTTTAACTGCTCTGTACGATATTAATATTTTATAGCCATAAATACATTGTCGACGGCACGATACGAAATGGGTTAAATTTCAGTTTCCCCGCCTTTTCGAGATATACACGTGAAATATGAAAAATGGATAAAGAGTATCCATGCCTCCCGTCGAGAACGTGTTAAAATGACTCCACGACTAGATTGACGGATACAATTTTTTATTGCTCTCAATAACCGACCACAGACCAGCACAGATAAACGATAAGTAGGAGTGACACTGTTAAGTAACAAATCCGAAAAAAGTACAACGGAAAAAAAATTTTCAAAAAGCCAATTTCACGTCCATCCATCGAAACCGTAGTAAGAAAAATAAAAAAAGTAGTGCGTTTACCGAATAGATACTCGGTCGACCGTAGAAATCCTAAATCGTCCTCGAGGGCCCAAATTCGGTGAGATCGGTAATGGAGGAGGCCGAAAATCGCTATTAAATTTTATTGACGCTCGACAAAAGACAAGCCAGATCAAAGCGGTACTTTTTTGCGAATCAGAAACGTTCTGTCCCATACCCTCAGCCCATTAGACGTGTATACCTAAAGCCAAGGACGTAGCTGTATAGGAAGGAAGCAATATGAGTAGCCAGGAAGATCGGCTACAAAACCAAACCGACAATCCAGTACGGATGGCCGATCGAGACTGACTTTTTCTCCTGAGCCGGTTCCACTTTGCTTGATCTTGAACGACTACCGAACTCATCGCTCGGAAGGTCGAGTTTTCTATATAAGAGTCAACGATCATCGTCATTGATCCATCGACCATATGAATTCCCCAAAGATCGTTACCGAACGTTACCGATCGTTAAATCTGACCAATAAGATCCGACTCCAGACATACACAGCAGCCCAGATACAGGCACAATCCACGTCTACCAAAATTGCGTTACTCTTATCATTATCGTTGGTACCGATCGACGACCAAAAATCTCCACGAAACGTTCGGCTGCTCGCGAGATCGGCCGATCCGCATGATACGGAATATATGTATCGACGATCGGTTCACGTAGGTCATCGGTGAGGTAATCGATCAACCGCAAGCACGGGTCAACCCTTGTGGCCCAGCAGCTGTTTCAAGAAGTTGATCAGTCATCGATCTATCTATATAGCTCCTGCCGTAGATCACTTGGCTATACGATATATACCTATATACACCAGACTATACCTTCTCTCGTTCGTAAATACGGCCACGTAGAAATCGCGCGGTCATAATTTATGCCCTCGTAATCTGTCATAAAGGCGGCCTCTTATGCAACCTGACGATATCGTTACGCTCTAACAAAAACGTCAATGGTATACTTTCTCCGAATAACGGAGAGGTGTGTGGAGGGGTAGGAAGCTATATCAGGACCGTCGGATAAGGTCATGAAATTAAAGGCGGGAAATTTGAAATCTAACTCGATTAGCCTAATAATGACTATCCAATAAATAATATATACATATATATGTATAATCGATTACAGAGCAAACCCATAAGTGAGAAAAAACGTCACGAGAAGGATTGAGCAATTGGAGAATTTAAAAAAGTCGAACAGCAGCGTCGTAAGCGACGTAATAAATTTCATGCTTGGTACCGTTCGCGTACGAGAGCGTTGAGAACGATCCTTAAGGATCGACAACGGTCATCTTGAAATCACCCGATGGGTGGCTAAAAGGTGCAGCCGCTAACCGATTTATCGTACGACTCGTTAAATCGTTCTCATGTAACTATACGCTGTATACGATTTCGATATATATATATATATATATATATATATATATATATATATATATATATATATATATATATATATATATATATATATATATATATATATATATATATATATATATATATATATATATATATATATATATATATATATATACCGTGCCTGTTGTAGCGTTACAAGTTCTTAATGTAACGCGTATATTATAAATGCGATAACGTATAAGTTCCCCATTAAAAATCCTATAAAGGAACGAACTTCCCGTCCGAGGATACGCGAGTCACGATATAAAGCCCCGTTCACAGATCTACAATACATTTGACTTTTCCGGTTGTCCTTAGGGCCGATTCGCACGTAGGGGGCTGTAAAGTTCGTAAGAGGACTCTCTAACACGTTCCGACGACTGTTTCTTTTTCTTTCTTAGCCACTTCGCGACGGCGTCGCGATGCCGCCATTAAGAGGGAATACATCGCGAACGAACCTTACGGGTCTTAAGGCTCGTACTCAAGAGACTACGGGTGGACGATAAAAGATCCCTTCTCGTGCGCATGCGCCTTCTCGATATACGCACCACGCTGGAAGATCTTGTCGCGGCTGTGTAGTTAGTACCAGCTAGGTGGTAATTAGCCCGTTAGGGCGAGTACGCACGTAAACCACGCAAAGTCATCGACCAGGATTGGAAAGGTAGTAATAGGTACTATATATAGTGATACTATGTGCTGGCACGTAGTAATTTAATAACCAAGGCATGTAGCCGTGAATGCCAGTTTCCATTGGACTGCAGCCGTTGTAAATTCTATCCAATATATATATATATATATATATATATATATATATATATATATATATATATATATATATATATATATATATATATATATATATATATATATATATATATATATATATATATATATATATATATATATATATATATATATATATATATATATATATATATATATATATATATATATATATATATATATATATATATATCTCAACCGAATTTCTAGTTACTCGCGAATCAGCCGTACACGAGCATTAAGGGCGCTTTTAAGAAGCGAATTAGTCGCGCCGTTCTACACTTACGTACGTCGCGGATCCATTATTTATATACGCGGATGACTTTATCCGACGAAACCGTTACTTAATCGCTCCCTACAAAGAGCACTCAAACCGTAATTGAGACCGTAGCCGGCTACCGGACTATTTCCTATCTCGTAAACCACCTTTCATTTCAAATTCGAGATCGAAACCTCCAGCCAACCATAGAGACTCCATAAATAAGTTAAATCTGTCGAGGAATGTCGACGGAGACCAGTAAAGCAATGTAGATCATACCGATCCGGAACGGCTAATAGTTTCTAGGAAAAATTGAAAAAAAATTTTAACAGGCAAACCTATATACTTTCGATGTATACCGAATATTTAATCCTAATCAATGATATTTCACAGCGATCGATCGGTGGTATCGATAAAAAAAAAAAATTCAATAACGACGATAACGACCAACCAGACAAAGATCGGAGATCGATTCAGGGAATCAGAGTTAGAGGCCATCAATGACAATGGCGACGGTTCCCATCGGGTCGGATCGGTGGCGTCGCGACGTCGTCTTAGGTCCCTCAGACCGCAGAGCGAGCGAGGTCCGGCGACTTTTTATGTTGCTCGTCCATGTAGGGAAGACACGAACGCGATGGGATGCGATCCGATGCGATACGATGGAATGTGATGCGATGCGGCACAAGGCTATATACACGCACGAGAACCGATCCTTCTCTCCTGGACCAAAAGGGATGCTGGCTTCGGGAATCTGGAAGGACATCTCCGCGGATCTTCTCCACCGCCACTTCTCTCGTCGGGCACGATACCTAAACTGGACCCGAGATTATGCGACTGTGCCAGTCTCGGGGACACACTGGTACCAACTGCTGGACGTAGGAGACGTACCGAGATAAAAAAAAATTTTCAAAATCAAATTCAAAATAATTCTTTTCTCTTCACTTCCTCTCGTATCGCGTTGGGAAGATGCTGCGATTTTCGATCCATCACAGGGGATGTGATCTCATGGAGAAAATAGTGGAAAAAATGAAGAAAAAAAAATCGAATCTTTTATGTAATTCGACAGAGGGTGATAAGGCGACATGGTATCCTTAAAACGTGTTGAATTGTTATTATTATTATCGATTGGCTTACTTCTGGATATATCATCGATATATTTATGATTACGATTCCCATATCGACCAAGACCGCAACCATTGACCATCCATCAAAGAACTTTTGTATAATATTAATCCATTGGCTTTGACAGGACATTAATAATATTGACTGCGTTCGATTGTCTATCTCCTGTCAAGCCACGGGCCGTATCAGCGGCGAAGAGCGACCGGCCAGCTCACGATTAATTTATTTATTTTATCATTAAAGCTACCCTGTCTTCATATTTCAGTTATGCCGGCGCGTTAGACACACGTCTCCAGTCACGGGCAGTACTTGGCCACGCTACTATAAGCACTGCCTACTATGGGTTACCGTGCATACGCGAGAGAGAAAACATTGGTGATATTAATAGGACACGTTCGGTAGCCTGACGTCGGACCGCGCGTAGCAATGCTCGATTATGAGATTATCGATAGATAATCAATAGGATCGATAAATTATTAATTGATTTTTAAATTACGAAAGATACGTGTATTTTATAATTTTACATATATGTGTATCTGTGTGTGTATAGGTCGTCGAAGAAACGGGAATTTCACGTAAAATGTATTCGTACCTTAACTGTTCTTGTTTCGGTAATAATTTCAAAATCCAAAGTGTGCGTGTCTATCGGCCATACCAATCTCCGTTCGAATAATCCCGCGTTTCCTTTGGCATACGCCACGTGATAAAAATTTGAATTGTTCGTGACCATGCGCCGTTCCTGTTGCTCGCGAGATATCCCGATATCGAACGCTCGTTTGTCCGTACTAATGGACAATTTCTTAAGATAAACTTCTACGAGGGTGTAATACTTGTTTAAGTATCGCCGTATAGACTTATCTTACTTATCTGCTTAGTAGCTACAACCCGTTCCTTTCGAATGGACCGGGGTAACGCGCGATTGTCCTTTAATCTCGAATCGAGTACAGGAATCGCAGGAAATAAAGTAAATTGAACTTTTGCTGTATAAAAAATTTTTTAATTTTTTCACCATTCACACTACGACCGACTGAGATCGAATCTGGAGCATGTCAATTTTTTTCACTTTTATCAGATCCCATACTCACGGGTGCATGAGCAATTATACTGATTAATTAGATGAAAAAGGAAAGATGCAATTTTCAGATGACGATTATCACCTGCGCGAGCATTTTCCATTCCCAAAGTCAACCTTGGATTAGAAGGCGATCGGAGGACAGTCGTCGGAATCCCAGCTGGTCCAGGAACGAATCTCTCGGATGTAAAAATTTTTGAATCGGCTGACCGATTAAAATCCAAAAAAAATAACGCAGCAATCACACCAGATACAACTGGCGTGACAGAAATATCGAATATTTATCTGATCCTCGTCACGCGTAATTCCCACAATTCCACAGGTAATTTGCCTATCGCCGAATCTGATATTTCACTCAGAATTCAATAATCTAGACTTTCGATCGACCATTCCCAAGACGGAGCATTTCGATCTGGCTTAGTATCCACTTTGACAGAGCGGCGTGATACGTGGCGAAAAAAGGAAGCATATAAAACCCCTTTATGGCGTGTCATTCGAGAGTTAACGTCATAAAGTCTGATGCACCGCTGAGCTCGAGGATGGTTTTATAATCGTAAGTATTTGGACGGTGCCCGATAGGAGGCATGCGACCTCACGGCCATCTTTGATACCATGGCTGCCTTATGCCTTAACCCGCCTGCCTGACTGGCTACTATAATTGTTTCTTTTTTCAATTTTTTCTTCCCTCTCATATATACATCCCTCTTTTCTTCCCCCGGGATCCCCTTCCCTCGCGCACCCCTCTCCCTTCCACCGATCCTCCATTCGCTCACTCTACGACCTTTTGTCTCTAGGCTCCCTGCCGGCCGGGCGATCTCGAATTAATCCGAGGTTAGCTGCACTGTAACTTGACCGGAGATTGACCACACGAGCGGCCGAGCGAGCATTCTTACACGCATCCTGTCTGCGGTTGACGAAACTTATAAGTTCACGTAATTTCTCAGAATCCTCAACTTTCCAGGCACTGCATATACGTACATACACAAGGTACGTACGAGCTACCATCGAGGCAATTTTTTGAAAATTTTTCACAAAAATATTTTATCGCCACTTTTTTTTCCATTTTTCACTCCCGATACCGACGCCTTTAAATGTTCGGTATCACTAGGTACATTCGGCGGGCACTGTGCGTCGGTGTACACAATGAGAGTAGAAGTGGTCGGAGAAGCAGGAGAGGAAGAAGAGGCAGAAGAAGAAGAAGAAGAATGAGAAGGTGGAGACTGGGGCCGGACTCGCGTGTTGCCCGCAGCTACCTCAGCTGCCCCCAGGTGCCCTCCTACCTGTCACGGCCCTGTCCGGCCGCGTAACTATTGCCCACGCCACTGTTTGATTTGTGATCTCGGCCGATTGGCCGCGCACGGCTCACCCAACTCCACGAGGGCGCGCGCGCGGGGGTTTCGTTACTTTTTTAAATTCCGCGCGCGACCTCGGGGCCTCCTGCGAGAATCCGCGCTATAAAGTCCCGCGCGGTAAATGAAGATTTATAGAGGGCTCCACTGGTACGCCACTCAACCCCCATAGCGCCCCTGGGTAAAAAGTGCCTGAAAGGAAAATACCGATAAGAGAAGAACGATCAGCTCGTGGCGCGTAATCGCAAATAATAAAAACAATAAGAACCCCACGTGGCCTCTTAAAAATTCTAAATTTCGAAAAATCAAACGTCAAAAAATAATATATTAATCGAAAGACGCCCAGCTGACTTTATTATTCGTCGGATCGATGTAAACGGCTTCCGGTCATTTCGATAAATAAAAACCACCTAAAAACTCGGAGTCGCGCCTAGCAGGAACTCCCGTTCCTCGCGTTTCGAAAGTAGCCTCGTAATCGATGAGTGCAAGAGGCCGCCTATAAATTCCACATTACCAGCGGCGTGAGTGGTCAAAATAATCGCCGCCGGCACGGCGTAACGGGTTGCCGCGGCTCTGCACGACTTTTTTTTAATTAAATTCCCGAGGTCACAGGTCATACAGATATACTCGCGCACCATGTGTCTCGCGTACACATACCACGAAAACAGGTAGTGGAGCCCTACGAACACAGTATAGAAGCACCATAGACTTACCGAACGTACCCATTATTATTGAAGATCATCCGCCTATAGTACCTTGATACTAACTATGCCTACTAGGTACTCATACGTACAACCGATACCCGGTCGACCCATGTCTGACCGCATTTCGTAACAAAGTCAATACTTGTCCCCCTAACAAAAATCCCTATATAATCTTCGCTTACCGTCGGACCTCCCCCCCGCCCTCTTTGACACAATTGCTTTTTTCACCAATAACACAAAAAATCATCACTTGACATTTCACAATCTTATCGACCCACCCGACCATCCCAAAACTTATTTCCTTTCTATTTCCCCAGAGCACCCAGTACCTCAAGCAAGATCAGCAGGCACCTTGCTCGAGTCCTACTCTTCTATTTGTCTACCTCTTCGTTCGCGGTGAAGGGCCCCGCCCGGCCAAGAACTCCGGGGCCCCGGCAGTCACTCTTCCAACTCCTCTTCCTTTCCTCCTTTTTTTAAAAAAAAAAAAAAAAAAAAAAA
>NW_014333664.1:1091232-1096462 GCF_000341935.2 Cephus cinctus | reverse complement strand
TTCCTTTCCTCCTTTTTAAAAAAAAAAAAAAAAAAAAAAACTCACCTCTCTCTCGGCCGCATTTCTTGCTGGCTTCCTCTCTTTTTGCCCTGTCCAACCGTCTCTCCCTCTCTCTCTCTCTCTCTCTCGTTCACTTCCACTCGACGTAACCAAGGTACTCTCTTTTATGCGCTCTCGGATCTTCTCCTCATCCACGAGAAGAGCCACAGTATCCGCGGGCCATCCTCCTCTCCCGTATTCCACTCTTCGGAGGACCCGACCTCATCGCCAGGATGCTGAAGAGACACGTAAGCCAGATAGGCGCACCCCTCGGGTATCCGATTCAAGTTTTACGCACCTACGGTCCACCTCATTACGAACAGCTGCTGAATCAAAACTATCATCTACCGTCTCTCTCGCTTCCGTCGCTTCGTACTGTTACCGGGCGTAAATTTAACGTTGAGACGAGCACGAGTGCGAGCAGGACGGAGATAGTGAAAAAGAAACAAAGTTCATCAGTCTATCCACGGAGTATGGAGACCCGTGTATTTTATCATCTCCGTGAGCACGGTCCAATGGGAAGATCGGACGTGGATCGCGCGACGGCGACATTAATTATTCGTCGGAAATCATTATCCGTGACGGTGGGACTCTCGAGTCCCGTTGTCGCGTGTATAACCAAACCTAACCTACAACGATGTGCGTGTAAGCCACGCTCCGATGGTTAAAGTTGGTCGGTCCGATGTCGCAGGACGAGTTATCTTTTTCGCTTGACAACACCTGCCCGTCCGTGTAACAGCAGGCAAGAGAGAAGGAGGACCCGTACCTAGAATTCCCGGTGGCTGTATGACGTGCAGGCGCTATACGGGTTTATACGAGGAGCGTGCAAGGCGAATGCGTAGTAGGGAAAAGAGGATTTATAAAAAAATACTAAGTTCACGACATCTGTCCCTGCGAGTCATTTCTTTTTTTTCTACTTAACCACACACAGTATACGGAATACAATAACCTGCCTACCAATGTATCATGGGAACGTTACAAGCTCGCCATGTTTCATATACCGTGTTGTATATTAATTAAGAAAAAAAAAAAAAGAAAAAAAAAGAAAAAATCTTCAAGACGCAGTAATACCATAATTGGTAAAGAAACGTTTTACGATTATCTCGTCTTTGAGGTATAGTGTTTCCCATGTATTCCCACCGCCGTATACATTGTATGTACCCTATCAAAATAAATGACGATTGTCATGGAGCGAAAAAGGAAGGAGAAAAAAAAGTTTAATGCCTTCCCGTAAGGAAATACCGAGAAAAGTTGCACAATCGCAAAGGGAAGCTGGTACGCGGTAACCAAACAGGGAAAGAGTCGCGCAGTGAAAGTGCAAGTATAACCCATTGATCGTACGAGAGAAAGAAAGTCCAAAGGGACGCGAGCAAGCAAGGTAATATCGTATGGAGTCGCGACGACTCAAGAAACCTGGAAGGTTTTTGACGTAGCGCGCCTAATTGCAATCTCTCGATCAGCCGTACCCAAACAAGGAAGCCTGGGACTGTCTTATTGGCTCGCGGGGGACTCGCTTGTGACCCGCCGGATATACGTTTACTCGGGCAAGTCTCTTTAAAGTCCCAACGACGCGAACCTGTGTCTCTGGGTTACCGTACAATATGAGGAGCGTGTGTGTATAAAACTTTTGTACGTGAATGTATATACGCGCAGGACGTTAAGCGTCTTTGGCGTCTATATATACGGTGGATAAATAAATTCACGACTGTACGTGTATATATATACATACAGTGCCACGTTAAGATACACGCTTAAAGATAGGCCCGATACTTAAACGGGGCCTCTTACGTTAGTGAGCGAACCAAGCAAACCAGCCAGGCAGCCACGTAAGCCTACGACTGGTAATTGCCGATGTCGGATAACAAAAGCGTGTCAATAATTAATCGCAGCCTGAAACGCAGATTAATCAATTTGGTTAGCGCCGCGGCGAGAGAGCGTTTCGTCGGGGTATCGAGTTAGTAGCGGCTTCTGCCGCGCATGCGCGACGGTCGCGCGCGCATGCGCAGCTACCGCTCCTTCTCCCGGCTCGTGTTAATTAACCCCATTGAGATCCCAGTTAAGATATCATTGTTCGTCCGGTAAAGACGGGGAGTTGGATATATATATACATATATATATATATACAGAACGCTGTGTATACGCTTTTTCTTAAAAATAAACGAGAGCCCACCTACTACTACCTACTGCCAACTTCGCGTGGTATCGTCGCTCCTCCGCGGCCACTTTCGGTACTACCTCCGGGGATCGAACGGTTAATCCGTTATATTGAGATCTGGAGGAATGACGCTACCTGTGTATACCAGCTTGAATGCAAATTCGTTTTGGTTTTCTGTGATAAACGACTGGCGCTGGATCTTTTCGAATGATCTATCGTTTAAATGATCATTGGTTTTAATGGAGGCTCGTTACAACATTTTTTTTTTTTTTTCGATCGACTCCACTTTTCGACTAGGTTGGTACTTCCTGTGATTTTTTTTTCTCTTTCATCTAGCTCCGGGGTATGTTTCGACAGTCTCTCTTTCTCTCTCACTCTCTCTCCTCTGCGTGGTACACTCATTATGGGCTTGGTCGTGAGATACAATAAGATATCCGAAGCGAGAATGAAGCTAAAGAGACGGAAAATAAAAGAGACGGATTGGTTCGCGATAGACTGATAAATTGCTGTCAGAAGTGAAACGATCGTTTATGATTGATTAACGCCGTCATCGGGTATCACTGTTAAATGACTCCTTGGATTATATGCCGTAAGGTTGTTAGATGCGATGAACGTGTTCATCGTGAAACTAGTTCACGGACAATGGATGGACGCTTGAGGAAGTCGAACGAATTCAAGAAAGTCTCAAAGAAAAAAAAGAAAAAAAAAAGATAGGTGACGAAGGTGATGCGACTGAAGGTGGCAATATAAAAAAATGAATCTCTTGGCTCTGGAAGTGAAAAGAAAAGGAAAATAAAAAAATAAAAAAATAAAAAAAGATAAATAAGAGGGCCACGCAGGTATAATCGAAGCGGGCTAAAAATTAGTCGAGAGACGTATAAGCCGCGTTGATGAAGTAAAAAAAAAAAAGAAAAGAAAAAAAAGAAAAAGGCGAAAGGTTAACGCCAGACTCAATTAAACTGGGATGCCGCATGAAATTCCACAGGTGGATACTTTATAGCGCCTAATTAGCAGTCTAATGTGACAACGCATATATTAACGCGCGGCCTTCGAGGACGTCGAGTGCAGCGACGCTCGGCGTCACGTTTCCACGGGGTCCTCGCGGTTTCGTCAGGTATCCCAGTCCGAGATACACGCGGCATTCGTCGGTCCAGCATAATGAATATTCAGGGAAAGGAATAAATAATTAAAAAAAAAAACAACCTATTAAAACTAATTAAACGTATTATCAACTCAAAAATACCCCAGCAACGGTTGACCTACGGCGATAAAACTTTGCCGACCCGTACCCGCGACGTTCGGTAAGATAACGCAGGACTTCCGTCAGCCACGTGTTATCTGCCAGCGTGACGAAAAATCCGCTAAAATCATGACCGCTGGCTACCACGCGCGCCTATATATATATATATATATATATATACGCATGTACGTATATACGCGCAAGAGCACCGCGTAGATCGAACTGGAATGCCACGTTGTCGCAGCCCCGAGCACCTGACCTTCCCGTTCCTGCATGACCTTTCCCCTCCTCGTCTTCCCGATCCTCCTTCGGCAAGAGGCCACACTTCCACCATAGGAAAATCCATTGGCCCCCAGTCCGTGCACTGGCAGTGCCACAAGAGGTCCCACAATGCACTTCTCTCTAATCTCGGCCTAATGGACTGGCGGAGGCCGCAGGACCGAGTCAGCCCGATATACGTAAAGCCGTGGCAAAATTTCGATCGACTTCAGCAGCGATACGATTCGTGAGGAGATGGGCCCACTCGTGTAGGGCCCCGGGCGCATTGTTATTCAGGAATGTTTCATTCAGCTGTCCTCCCGCGAGCAGTAAACTCGGCCTCGGCCGACGACGGGGCCTTCTCGTAGCGGGTGATTGGTTTCTCGATATCACGCTGCTCCAGGCAACTCGCCTTCCTGTAGAGCTTGACCTCAGAGGACCTCCGAGAGGCCCAACCCAACCCACCGAGTAAACCCGCCCACCGACCCTACCCGTCGTTACTACCTTGCCCACTGGGTATATCCTATATATATACGTATATATATATATACAGACCAGAGTACTAAACTAGCCAAGTACCCACTTGCCGTTGCAGACGGTCTTAACGGACCCAAGACTCTCCTCTACCTCCGAGGTGAAACCTCGTGAACCACCTCAGCGACCGTACTCGACTTTGGTTATCGCGCGGTGTCTCCTCAGGAGAGAACCTGGCCTCGACAGGACTTCTTGTTTTCGTGCGGTACGACACGTGGGCGGACCCACACGACACATACGACACACGGGGTTGACAAGTCTCAAGGGAAACTGGATCGAACCTTATAAACGGGATTGGCTTTATCGAAACGACTTTTCGAAAGAGAGAGACGAATAAATGGAAAAAAATAAAAAATGTCAAAGTAAAAGTCAAAAGATGACGCACGACGGGCGTGGTTATATGGGACTGTCAGTCCCGATAAATCGAGCGACCGAGTATTTATCCTGACGAAAAAAATAATTCGCCTTGATTATCTTTCGACAGGATCAATAGGATCGAACAGACCCATATATATATACACAGTATACATATATATACCTGTACAGTGGTGGCTAGGCTGCTAAAGAGCCTGATATTAAGGCCTCCGAGGAGAGCCGCACTTGAATATATAGGCGGAAGGCGGCGGAACGCTGCGGGGTTAGGAAGTATTAATAATCCCATTCACGTTGGCGTTACGATATCTTAATTTTCCATGAGGAGCGGGTCACGTTACAACGTCTCTCTTTGTGAGTCCGTTCTCCGGCTGGGAGAGCGTGTGCGTTGTGCTCCAGAACGAGGGCCCCGGCGAGCGGACACACCTGACAACAACTAATGGTCGCGCCGGCACGGCAGGAATATGAGATAAACGCGGGACAAGACCCTGGGCCCATTCCGTTTTCTCGTTTACAAGCTACGTTTTGTCTCACGAAATTCCGAATTGACCGGTACAAAGTTAAGGCCCCGTACGGAGTGAACCCGAACGCGCGCGCAACTTCCAGTCGTGTTCACCAGGCGAAGAAACAAC
>NW_014333664.1:1090713-1090932 GCF_000341935.2 Cephus cinctus | reverse complement strand
GCGCCCTCGTCTACTACACGGCGAGATCCACCTCGTTAGATCCTTATTCACGAGCGATCTACTCCGCCCTTTTCGATCCCCTCGTAATTTCGATCCAAGCCGCGCGATCTATCGATCCCGGGTATTACGTGCTCATATCGGATCTTCCATCCGGTAGCGAGAAGATCGTCTTTACATACCATGCGTACGACAAAGAAAAAAAAAAAAAAAAAAAAAAAA